>NC_142798.1:42751691-42831351 GCF_049724085.1 Artemia sp. Qi Xiang Cuo | reverse complement strand
TATTTTCTTGCGAAAACACACAAAATAAGAAAAAAATTTTCAATGTTCCTTTAGTAGCTACGCAAGTAGGCTAAAAATTAAGATACTTATGCGGAGTTTCAACTAGCTATGGCTAAGTTTGCTAAAGACCAGCTATTTTCTTGCAAAAACACACAAAATCAGAAAAAATGTTCAATGTTCCTTTAGTATCTTCGCAATTAGGCTAAAAATGAAGATATTTATGCAGAGTTTCAACTAGCTATGGCTAAGTTTGCTAAAGACCAGCTATTTTCTTGCGAAAACACACAAAATCAGAAAAAATGTTCAATGTTCCTTTAGTACCTACGCAATTAGGCTAAAAATGAAGATATTTATGCAGAGTTTCAACTAGCTATGGCTAAATTTGCTAAAGACCAGCTATTTTATTCAAAAAACACAAAAAATCAGAAAAAAAATTTCAATTCTCCTTTAGTCGCTACAGAAGTAGGATAAAATTTAAGATATTTAAATGCAGTTACAACTAGCTATGGCTATTTTTTCTGTATAGAAGTTATGTTTTTACAAAAACACACAAAATAGGAAAAAATTTTCAAAGTTCCTTTATTACCTTCTCAATTAGACTAAAAATGAAGATATTTATTCAGATTTTCAACTAGATATGGCTAAGTTTGATAAATAACAGCTATTTTCTTGCGAAAACACACAAAATCAGAAAAAATGTTCAATGTTCCTTTAGTACCTACGCAATTAGGCTAAAAATGAAGATATTTATGGAGAGTTTCAACTAGCTATTGCTAGGTTTGCTAAAGACCAGTTGTTTTCTTGCGAAAACACACAACATCAGAAAAAATGTTCAATGTTCCTTTAGTACCTACGCATTTAGGCTAAAAATGAAGATATTTATGCAGAGTTTCAACTAGCTATGGCTAAGTTTGCTAAGGACAAGCTATTTTCTTGCAAAAACACATAAAATCAGAAAAAATGTTCAATGTTCCTTTAGTACCTACGCAATT
The DNA here is from genome assembly GCF_049724085.1 of Artemia sp. Qi Xiang Cuo. Lineage (NCBI taxonomy): Eukaryota > Metazoa > Arthropoda > Branchiopoda > Anostraca > Artemiidae > Artemia > Artemia sp. Qi Xiang Cuo. The sequence goes on along the minus strand of NC_142798.1, from coordinate 42,830,359 downwards.
AGTCTAAAAATTAAGATATTTATGCAGAGTTTCAACTAGATATGGCTAAGTTTTCTAAAGACAAGATATTTTCTTACGAAAACACACAAAATCAGAAAAAATGTTCAATGTTCCTTTAGTACCTACGCAATTAGACTAAAAATTAAGATATTTATGCAGAGTTTCAACTAGCTATGGCTAAGTTTTCTAAAGACAAGAAATATTCTTGCGAAAACACACAAAATCAGAAAAAATATTCACTGTTCCTTTAGTACCTACGCAATTAGGCTAAAAATTAAGATATTTATGCAGAGTTTCAACTAGCTATGGCTAACTTTGCTAAAGACATGAACCATTTCCATAAAAATAGGTCTTAATAGACATTTTTAAGCGTGAACTCCTGTTTTTCAGACGAAATTATAGAAAATATCGTCAATACATGATTCTCTGATTATAATCTATATTTTCAGTCAGAAAAGCATGGTTTTGGTTCAAAAATGAACCATTTCCATAAAAATAGCTCTTAATAGAACTTTTTAAGCGTGAACTCCTATTTTTCAGACGAGATTATAAAAAATATCGTCAAAACACATTTCTCTGTTTCAATTGTGTACATTTTCACATTTTCTGATTCAAATGTGTATCTTCAGTCAGAAAAGCATAGTTTCAATTCAAAAATGAACCATTTCCATAAAAATAGCTCTTAATAGAACTGTTTAAGTATGACCTCCAATTTTTTCCAATGAGACTATGCAACTCAACCGCATTTAACTAATCCCCATGTAACTGAATCCGCATACCAGATTATACCCACCTAACCAGATTGTACCTACCAAACCAGACTATACCCACCAGAAACCGGTCCGGTACAGGGGCGCACGCAAAGTATAAGGTTCATTACTACTGATATAATTGCATTTTACTCAATTGATCATCATCTTTATCATTCTCTGAAAGTTCCAACATAATGCCCTAAGCCATTCTTGAGATACTCCCTTTTGACAATTTGTATGCACATAGTGTATTTTAATTCAGTTCAACTTTCCCCTCAATATCTCTGAAATTTTCACCTTTATACTATCAGCCTTAGTAGTAGTTATAGCAGTGAGCAAATTTGCCGTTTTTTTTTTTTTTTTACAAAGGGGGAAACACCACCAAAGAGGCCAGTGATCTTAACCGTGATCAGAGTATCCTATCGTAGAGGTTTCAAGCTCCTAGCTACAAGAATGTGGAACTATTCATTTTTTTCCCTGAAGAAAGATCACCGAGGCGTGTTTCTTCCTTTCTTTTTTTTTGTTTTTGTCATGTCTTTGGAAATAACATAGCACATTCCAGCCCCTGGAGAAAGACCTTTAAGCTGTAAAACTTGCCCATTGTTTATGTGTTTTATTTGTTATTGGGAAGTATGCATACGTTTTTCGGGTGGGGGGGGGGTGATTTTTTTTCTGGGGGCATTTTTCACGGGGAGAGTTTCTGGGGGGAGGTGAAATTTTCAGGGAAAATTTTACACTGAGAGAATTTGCCAGATTTCCTTTACGAAATTCTTTTTATTTGTCTTACTTGTTCTTTGGTGACTCAATTTTACGTATGGAGACGTTAATGGTAATTGTCAGGGGTAAATTTCCGCCAGGATTGAATTGTCTAGAGGATCTTTCCGTGGAGGGCGAGTCGGATTTCCCAATAGTATTTAAAAAAAACGGTCAGAGATTAAATGAAAAAAAAAGTATTTTAATTCAAAACGCACAGAAATCTACGTATAAGAGGGGAAGATTTACCCCTCCTCAATACCTCGCTCTTTACGCTAAAGTTCAACTTTTTGTCCCAATTCTTCAAGAACAGCTCCTGAAACACAAGGGTCGGTTATTTTAGAGTGAAGAGTGAGGGATTGAGGAAGGTGCAGCCCCTCTCATATGCATAATTATTTTTGTTCGCTTTAAGTATTAATGTTGCTCCTAACTTTCAGTTGAATTTTTTTTTTTTTTAATTGATACACAATGTCTCGATGTATATAAACATGCTCAAATAATGTATTTAAACATGAGAGAACACCTATTGTAGAGGTCTTGATAGCTTCAGCTGCGTAGAAGATAAAAATCACGCAGAATTTCAATATATATCAACAATAATATCCCTCCCTGTCCATCCAAAATTCTGTAGTAAAAATATTATTAAGAACTTATTCAACAAAAATTTGGTCCAAAATTTTAATTACAGTCCAACATTCTAATTTTTAAGCAGAATAGCTGAAAATGCGTGGCGCTACCAACTTTTTGATAATTATTGAGATCTACAATTTGACAGCAAAAAGTCGGGGCTCTATGGGACCAGTATCCCACTACATATCTTGGTTAGGTCTGGGAATGTTACAAATTAAATAAAAAAATCGAGTTTTTTCACTTGAAAGCAAAGAGCGACATCGAAACTTAAAGCGTGCAGAATTATTCAGCTTATAAAAAGGGCTCCCTCCTCCTCGACACTCTTTACATTAAAGTTTGACTTTTTGTCCAAATTCTTTTAAAACAAGTACTGAAGCCCAAGGGCCGTTGACTTGGAATTAGAAGCTTTTTTAGAGCACTAAAAAACTTTAACATAATGAGCGAGGAGGGACAGCCTCCCTCATATGCGGAACATTTTCTGTTCATCTTAAGTAATAATGCTGCTCCTTACTTTCAGTGGAAAAGCTTTTTTTAATTTGATTCTTTAATATTTGATAAAATGAGATGCCCTACGAAAAAGGGATTCTTCCATACTTTGATTATACGAATGCATCCAACTGATCTTGGAAACTATGGATAAAAGTTCTTTTTTGCACTGTGATTTGTTGCTTGTTGACGAAGTATCAAGATTTGTGTTTATTTTTCTATTATTTTCTATTGTTACCATGTAATTTTTCTTTTGCTGTTCAGAATAATGTTTTCCTTTTTTAAATTGAAAAGAGTGGCCTATTACAAGGCACTTGCGCAGCAATTTAGTTCAGATAAAAATCGCAAACACCAGGATTGTATTGTAGGAAAATATATTGAAAATATTTAGATTTCGGGGGGGGGGTAAATGACTTGGAGTCACCACGAGCATAAGTACCTGGCTACGACACTAGCGGTTGGGATATGTGGACAATCAGAAGTATCAAGACGGAAAATACTACGCTCGAAAAAATTGCTAAAACATATCCCCTTAGGTAAAAATTTCCCAGAACTAATGCTTTGATAAAAACAAGTGTTTTATGTACTTCTACTTTAATCTGCATTTGTATTTTGTGCTGTATGTCTTAATCCAAATTTTGAGAAGAAAAACTTTTAAGTAAATTATTACATATCTAAAATAGTTTTATCTGTAGATTCTTAAACGACCTTGAGAGTAAACCGTGGATCCAAAAACGGAACCCAGTTTGATTCTAAAAGTTAATTCTTAGATTTGCATTCAGCACTCGTCCAGGAAGAAGTGTAAGGACCACTGGAAGGTGATAAGGTTCTATTTGTGTCTCCAAGGCGTGTGCCAAAGTTCTCGGATCAAAGTGGTTGAAGTCATTCGTGCTCTAAACGCGGATCGAGTCTTTGCTCTGTGCCTGGAAGTGTAAGTCTCTTCAATCTGTGACTTGGTAAATTCATACTTGTGAAAACGTAGCATATTCGCTATTTTGTTAAATTGTCTTTCATTTCCGTATATTGTGTGAAAGAACACTGGATATTATTTTGGGAGTTTATGTGCTGTTACTGAGATAAGATTATTTCAATATTGTTTAAAGCAAGGCTTTGAAAGCTACAGGACGCGACCATATCTGGCCCGGAACGTCCTTCGATCAGAGCCACAGTTGTTGTTTTTAATATAATACTTGTTGAGGATTACTAAAAATATATGCTATGGAAATTAATAAAGGAGAATTTAAATACATTTTTAATTAATTGATCAATCAACTAATTACTTAGTGTGTTTATAATGCCAACATGTTTTTATTAGGTTTCTAAATAGTATGCTAGGCGTTTGCTCTTCGATCGCTTGTGCTAGAGGTGGACCCCAATTTATTGTTTGACCTCTTTTTTTTCTAAAGTGTTAATCTGGAAGCAAAAACTAAGTTCTGAAAAATCTTTAAAATTTTTAAACATTTGCATTGACTCGATGCATCGCTCGGACATTTAGTACACGAGGGCTGGAAATTCTTCAGACCTGTGATTCAGGCGAAGAAAGAAAGGGAATACATCACTGCTACCCAATAAAAAAAAAAAAAAAAAAAATCCTTGTTTTTCAAAATTGGTAGTTCAAAAGCCCCCCTTTTAAGGTTTTCAATCATGCTGATTCCAATAGTTCCATTTTTCAGTCTGCTACCATTTAAAGGAGTTTCAAGCTCTTTTTCCAAATTCTCGAAACTTGTTTCAATAGACTTTTACTACAAAAAAAAAAAAACTATGTGAAACTTGTCGTTCTTGAACGACGTTTAAATTAAAGAATCTTCTCACTAGATATTTTTTTTCGATATGTTTCTAATTTTCGGTTACTATTTGTTGTACCATGAGTTTCGATTTATGCGCAGTATTGTAATCATGACTATCGATTTACTTTAACCGTTATTAATTTGACTTTATTAATGAGCTACGCTACGTATCAACAGTGGCGTCATTTCGGGAGAAGGGGGTATGTGCCCCTCTCTAGAAGTGTTTAGCCCCTCTGTAAATTTTGCAAGTTGGCGCCAATGCATATTGATAATAGTAGTTGCTAATGGTAGATGCACACTTTAGATGGAAGAGCTATAAAAGATGTACTATTACTAATCAGCTGACGGTTGCTTTTACTGGTAAATAATTTCTGAGACCACACTGGCTAATCATTCGCGATTTTTTGTTTATTTGCTTTTACTGGTATTCGAGAAAATATATTGAGATTAAATCAAACAATGAACAGCGCCCAAAGTTAAATAAAAACAACGGTCCGCGATTTTTAGATGAGTTTGCTAAAAATTTTGTGCAAAATTATGTTTTATATGGCGGAGCTGTTTAAAGGCCTCTGTTATCTTATTTTGGTAATTAGGTTATTACTTGATTAATTACCAACCTGTTGAATTGGCCAGCTCTCAGAATAGAGTAGAATTCTTTAGGGAAAACAATGAATTCTCCAAGGACAAGGGATAACTGTACTACATAAGATAAGTAACGACAAATGAGCTTATGCTTATCTGCATTATAAATAGCAGCCAACCTCAACAGGGTTTAGTGCTGCTATTTTGTGGCAGTGATTAAGCTAGAGCTCTACAAGCAGTATTGCCAGCCCTTTTGTGGCTGACTAAAGCTAGCTAAAGCAGTGCACCAAAGAGTATTCTTAGTTTACTAGGAAGGTTAGGTAACTATTAAAGGTGTTTATGGAGACTCAACGACGCTACATACCCCATTTTTGGCTTTCTGAACCACAAATGTGGCTCTTATCGAGAGTCATGGTGGGGTGGGGATGGCACAATGTGTGAACTAGGACCAAGAGTAATCCTATTTACTTTTGAAACAACCATTTTAAAAAGCTTTTCCACCAGTCCTTAAATTATTGGTGCTGGGTTGTAACGCCTAACTGTTTTATCCTCTTCTTGACTTTTGGAAAATGCTCCCTGTGGACTTTTAAAGATCAAATAAAGAATCAAGGAGAAATTTAGCGTTTATGGTAGTCAATCTAGACGCAATTGATTTTAGATCGTCTAGAAGATGTCTGTGTTTTATATCTTATACAATGAGACTAGAAGCCTGTTTTATTAGGGACGGGTCATTTCAATTCATTTCTCATTTTTCGTGTTTTATTAAAGAATAATATCAACTTCAGTGAAATGAAAAGCAATAGGCAAACTTTTCTTGTTTTACTAAAGAATGATTCCCGCTTTTTCAAACCAAGTTAAAGAATGATAAGAACTTACTAAAGTAGTAACTCCGTATCATTGCCGAACACGATTTCGGCAATGTTTTTCTTCTTGACTGTGATTTTATTTTATCCCCCCCCCCCTTCTTCTATTTTTCTGTTTCTATTCTAGCCATTTGTTAAATTCTTATCGAACATGTTTATGCTTGATTGGTGTTTCTTTTCTTGTTGTATTATTTGTTTCTTCGTTTTGCTTTGTCTATTTCTTTTTGACATATGAAGCGAATTCGGCTCTATTAGAGCTTATGATAGCCTTTGGAAAATAAATATTATCTTATCTCTTATTTCATTCCTAAGACGAACCTGCGGCTCGTCTTAAATACCCATAACACCTACAAAGGTAAGGGGTAATGAAAACATCACTGTCTTTATTAGTTCCTTTTCTTGTTTAAATATTTAGATTTGAGCTATTATGGTTCTAAATGACCCAAACTTTTTAGCAAATGACACTCATTTTTTTTTTTTTAGACCTGTCATTTTCTTACGAGATGTCGGATTCGGAATACTCGTGAGTAGTTTCTTTAATTCGTTTCAATAGTGGATATCTTTTGATTTTCCAATTTATCTTAATTTAAGAAAGCAAAAATATCTTAGCAAATATTTGAAAAAGACTACTAGGATCCATCTGATGTCTTATGAATAGAAATTCGTTTGTTTAACATAGGGCCTTTTAATCTTTGAATCTGAATTTTTGATGTTGTTTGATCTATCTAGTATATTATGGATTTTCGATTACTCCCTTGTGCCAAACTTTTATCAAGATTTAAGTAAAGGGTCTCATTAGCACCTGTCTGGCTATTTCTTACTATTAGATTTTGTACCTTAGTTAGTTTGGAAATTTGAAAAAAATGTTTCCATTTTTCAGAAAACAGCAGTAGCGTTAATTGAATGGAGGAGACAGGGGAGGGCGTTTACATTCTCATATTCCCCCCTATATTTCGAAAAATAATTTTGGGGGGAACACCACTGTAAGACGGTAATAACAGGATAATTAAAACTTAAATGGATTCAGTGGCAGATCCAGGGGGCGCGCGCCCCCTAGCGTAGTCTAAAGTAGTATAATTTACTTAATTAACTGAAGTTTGCGTTAATTAAATTTGCTCCTAACGCAAGTTTATCGAATCAACCTATTTTGCGCCCCCCCCCCCTAAAGAAATCCTGGATCCGCCCCTGAATGGATTGGGGTGTATATCCTCAACATATGTCAAAAGTCAATAAAAAGTAATTGGTAGGTTTGAAATTTAATGCTAAGAAGACCAGTTTATTATATAAAAAATAAATAAACATGAGGAGGTTATATTATATAACAATAAAAATTGACCGAATGGGCAGCTCCAATCACGTAAAGTCTATTCTCAGTAAGATTTTTCTAATGCCGAGCACAGCATATATATTAAACAGTAGCGAAAATTAATTCAGAAATGGGACACATCACAGTGCGCGGAGGGGGAAGTTTCCCTTTGCGTCACATCAGTAGCTTCAGTTGCTACCACAGCATAAATATTAAAGAAGGTGGAGCCATGAAGAAAGGTGTGTGACTGATGTGTCCCAAAAGTCTTTAATGGAGAGTATAAGAATTTTCGCTACTGTTTAATATTTATGTAGTGAAGCTATAATATTTAATCAGTGAATTATCTTGTTGTGAGTTAGATAATAACTAAATAGTTTTTAGGAAATTCATTTGACGTTATAATCATAATTTATTATGCTGTAGATTGCCACATAAAGGAAATAAGAGCAGCCATATGAATGGAAATAATGCCATTTAAACAAAATAAATATGCAGAACTAACTTCCACCCTCTACACACACAGCACTCACTCAGATTAAGATTTAAATGAGATTTTGCTTTTTTAATTATTGAGGGTGTATATAGGGAAAATAGGTTGGTGATGAATAGAGTTTCTATAAATCCCAAAGTTCTTCAAGACCCGTCTTTTCTTGTCTTTCTTCTTCTTTATCATTTCTTATTACTTTTACCCAATTTTAGTTCCAAGCAGGGGTGGATCCAGTTTTTTGGGGGGAAGGGGGCGCAAAATAGGTTGATCCGATAAACTTAGGAGCGTTAGGAGCAAGTTTAATTAACGCAATCTTGCGTTGATTAAGTAAATTACACTACTGCAGACTACGTTAGGGGGGACGCGCGCCCCCTCGCCCCGCTGGATCCGCCACTGGTTCCAAGTTGAAATTATTTTTGTTTCTGAGACAAATATCTAACAAATCCGATGAAGATTTTAGTCCAGGTTAAATTTTAGAAGACCAGTTGTTGTTTTAATTAAAACTAAAAACGAATAATAATCTTCCTAACTAAAATGGGGTTGCTGCCCTCCTCATGGCTCCTGCTCTGTACGCTGAAGTTTAATTTGTTTTATTTTACTGATTTAAGAATGCAACGGCCTATGGATATTATTCTTAAACTGTAAATTTTCAGTTCAAATGTGTTGAAAATCTATTGGTAAATAAGACACTTGCTATTATCGGCCGGCTATATTTGTTACATTCTAAGATACTTTCAAGGGGGGACGGAGCTCAAGTTGAACTTCGTTAAAAGAGGGGGAATTTGATGAGGGCAGCAACCAATCTTTTGTTCAGAATAATGTGTGTTTGTTTCAAGTTTCAACGCTCCCTTCTACACTCATTTGAAGAAGAAAGAAATCAATTGAATAGCTGGTTGTTTTTAATTTAGGCTACTAAATTGTTTAAATGTCTAAAAGGGAGAAAGTAATTTGAGGGAAAACGTAGTACAATACTATGGTAAATTCAGGGCTTAAATGTACTTTATTGAATGTATTGTACATCAGGCACCCTCAACAAAATTATCTAGTGACCTTCCTCTAAAATCTGGTTTCCTAAAACGTTTTGTTTTAATTGAATGTCTTTTTAATATATTTGATATGTAGGCTAAACTTTGCAAAACTTGGAAAATATATTTTGGGAGCGGAAGCAGCAAATAAATTTGGATAATTTGAGTTTTAAATACACTTTTTTATGTTAAAAAACATGCAAATCTTATTTGTCAGTTCAATTTCTTAGAAACTTGCCAAAGACATCGAATTCTTCCACCTTCTTTACGTTTCAACCTACAGTTAGGCACACAATCTGAAGGCCCGTTTATTCAGAGAATGGGTTTCAAAACTTTAACACATATCTTAAAAGACAATAGATCCAAAAGATACGTCCTTAGAAATAAAATATTAAATTTCAAATCTTTATTATATCAGATTTTGCCCCCTCAAGAATTTCACCAAATTTTACAAATCTCACATAGGTCTTTCCGACGCATATTCCATTTAGCAAAAACTCGTTTACCGGAAAAATTCTCAAAACTGGAATTTCAACAGTTTCAGCAAACAAGGATTTTCCTTCCTAGATTTTGTCCTGGCCCTCCTTTGGAAAATCTATCCTCTAATGTTTTTACATAAAAGGAGTATTCTTTCAAAAGGATCAAAATTTGCAATGGTTCAAACACACGTAAATAGCCTACATCAGAAAGTATTACGGGCGTGGAGTCTGCTATTTTTAGCTCTCATGGTGAAATCGAAAATCCAGACCTACTCAGAGGTGAAATTGTAAAGAGTATTCTTGTTTATAGGCCATCTTTGTCGCTTTCAACTCAATCAAAGGAAGAAATTCAAATCCTCCGAAACTTGAAAAAAGACAAAAACACAGTGATTACGAGAGCGGATAAAGGAAACACAGTTGTAATTATGAATTCTGCGGATTATGAAATATAAGTTAACACCCTTTTAATGGATAAAAATATTTACAAAGAAATAAAATTGATCCCACGAACAAATACACACAGCAATTGAGAAAAGAACTAGTAATTTTAAACGACAGTAGACTAATTACCCCTCAAATGTACAGAAAATTTTACCCCAAAGGTTGTTCAGCCCCAAAGTTTTATGGTCTGCCTAAAATCCATAAGAAAGATATTCCGTTACGTCCTATTGTAGCGTGTTATAGTTCTCCAGCTACGGGTATAGGAAGTTTCTTAGCCACCATTTTTAAGCCTCTTTTAAGCACACAGAAATCCTATATAAAAAATTCCATAGATCTTGTTGTGAAGTTAAAAAATTAAAGTACAACAGAGAATACTATCTTATCTAGTTTCGATACAGTTTCTATCTACCCTTCATGCGATGTCCATAAATGTGAGCAGGCCTTACAAAGAAAATTAGAGGAAAATTCAGCTTGGTCGGATTACAAAACTTTGGAAATTGATACAATAATGATCCTTGTTCGTCTTTGCAACAAGTTCTACTCGTATTTTAAATTCCGAAAAGAATTTTTCCTTCAAATCATGGGCCTATCCATGGGCACTGTCTCGTCTCCTTATTTGGAAAATTTTTACATGGATTTCATAGAACAGTCTGCTTTGAATAGTTTCCACTTAAAACACTCTATCTGGTTTCGTTTCGTTGATCATATCCTTTCTGTCTGGGAACATGGACAAGACTCTCTAAGAGATTTTTTTGCACATTTGAACTCTTTTGATTCGAATCTCCAGTTCACAATGGAACTCGGAGATTCAGGTAAGCTGCCTGTCTTGGACGTTTTGATTATAAAAACTGCTCCTAGCCTTGAATTTTCTATATATAGAAAGCCGACCCATAATGATCGATATTTACATTTCTCTTCATATCACCCTCCTTCTGTGAAAAGAGCGGTAATAATCTCTTTAGTCGACAGAGTTTTAAAAACTGTTCCCGTAATCATATGAATTCTGAATTAAACTATGTCAAGAATATTCTTTTCTGCAATGGTTACCCAATCAAACTTATTGAAAATATCATAGATAGACGATTAAAAAAAGATAAAACAACAAAATAGGGAGTCCGTCCCCCTTGATTTAGTTACCTCGGCAATTGAGAAAAAAACTTCCATCACTTTACCATACATCCCAAAACTTGGCGATAAACTTGGAAAAATTTAAAAAAACACAATCTCTCTGTTTCTTTCAAAACCGAGCAAAAAGTTCAAAATTTTTTCAACTCAGGAAAGGATAAAACTGACCCTTTACTGGATTGTGGTGTCTACAGAATCCCGTGTTCATGTGGGAAATTTTGCATTCGTAGGACCCATCAACAACTAGGTGAACGTTTGCATGAACACAAAATTTCAATAGATAAGTCTCTGACATTGAAAAATAACAATGACAACTTTGATTCGGCATTGGCCCTGCACATTTTCCAAAATTCGACCCATTCGTTCTTTTTGACGAGGCAACCTTAATATCTACTGTAAATGGCACAAACTTTTAAAGAGGTAATTGAAATAAAAAAAAATACATAAACCGAAATTTAGCAATAGATAGAGATGGTGGAGATATTTCATTAAGCCCAATTTATGACAGTTTAATTTTGAAGAACTCAATCAATATTCTTGCCCGGTATAACTTGAAAGTACCTATTTGCACATCAAATGATGAACGAATTTGTAGGCCAGCTAAAGCTATAGCAAAATAAAGGATTATTGCTCAATCATCTTGGTAGATTCCTTTTTCATTGATTCCAACCTGGTTCGTATTTAGTTTTTGTTCTGTCGTTGTCAAGTAAACTTCGAAAGGTTCAATTTTCGTTAGTTTGTTTTTCTTTCCTTTCTTTTTTGTTTAGCACTCAGGACGACTCGGCGGAGGTCCTTTGTCAAAAAATCTGCTTATTTATTCTTCTTCATGGATCGCCACTGGTTGACAAAATCCTCGTTTTTTCATCTTTTTTTATTTTTTTCATTTTGTTATTTTCTTTCCTCTCTGAGTTTTATTTGACACTTTTTGAGGCTTCAAACACCCGTCACACAGATCCCCTGACCTCCCCAAAAACTAATTTTGATTTTGTATGTGGTTCTGTTTCTTTTTTTTATTTTGTTTCAGGTTGGAATATATGTGCAGTATATTTTTTGGCACAGGATTTATTATGATTAAAAACTATAACCGTTGATTTTTTGTCAGTGGGGGGGGGGAAGTAGGGGGGTCTTCCTTCTCTCCTTGCTTATAGGTATGTTTTGTATATACAACCCAAGGCCGATTTCATTTTTGTTACGTTTTTTACGAGTTAGACAAAATTTCAAATCTTTAATTCACTTCTATTTTTTTAAGCTTAAGTTGAAAAACTTGTGTGAAATCCTTTTTCACAAAGTATTTACTAGAAATTGACATTTGAGTTTTTTGTAGCTAGTCTTTAGTGAAGATATTAATATGAAATAAGATGGTATGCTATTATTCACATCAAGCTGTTTCTTTTAGAATAAAGAAGGGATCTGTTACATATCTGTTTTAGACAGAAACTTTACTTGAAACATTTTTTTTTTTTTGAAAAAAAAGCCATGGTGGCTGAATTAATTCCTTTGTATCTTACTTTATGTTCCCGAAGATGATATTTTTCTTTTACTAAATTGTGTCGACGTTTTTCCGGTGTAGAGATTGAAATAAGAACTGGCAGAAACTATATTTTTAGCAAGATTCGGGCAGTCCTCCAAACTTAATTGAGCTCCGGAAATTTTCGTTCCAGAATGTTGTAACTTGTAAAGTTTCCAGCATCCTAAGGAGTGAAATTTCTAGAACATTCCAAGTCTAAAAGTCATTTCAATCCTTGGAATTTTATTTTTTATGCTATAATAATCGGTTTCCTAATCCTTTTCTTTTTTAATTTTTATATAATCTTTTTCTCATTAATTATTCCACTGTGGTAATAATTAGAGTAATGTATCCACTTAGTCCCTTTTAAACAAATGCCTTAACCAGAATGGTATGGGACCCTCACCCTAATGTGGAAAAACACTCAAAATAATTACTTGTCGGCTGCATTATTCCTATAAAAGGAACATAAAGTATTTATTCAATAGTTGCCCTCCCCTCTTACCCGTAGATGGTTTACCCCCCCCCCCCCCCTTCTCCCGTGTAATTAAAAGCTATTGGTTCGGTTGTAATCTGTACTAACTATTTTCTCTTTTTCATTTCAGTGAAGAGGAGGAGGAGGTGTAAGTACTACCCCTTATTTTATGTTGGTTTTAATTTCCAAAGTTTAATACAATATGAGGAAAGAAATTTTAGTGCAAAAAAGCTTTCTGTTTTTTCATATAATTTTCAAAAGAAAGTTGAATATGGTTCCCAATTTCCAAAATTAGTTACAAAGCAAACAAGTAAGAATATTTTGAAAATCATAACAGTTTTGTTGTATGTTTAAAAATTTTCTTGTTTTTTTTCTTTTTGTCTTCTTGTGATAGTAACTTTATGATATTAAATTGAAAAATTTGAAAACTAAAGAGCTCAATTGTTGAAATTGGTATTTAAAAAAAGGGAGATAAAATACTTAATACACAAGTGAGAAAATCAATGGAAAGAAAGAAACTTCTATCAAATTTAAATTTCTGTAGAATTTCTGTGAAATTAGAAAGGCTGTTTAATATTAGATCTTTTCCTACTTTAGCATACCTATAAAAATGCAATTTTCATACTTTCAATTCTTAGATGTTCCTATTTTCTCTTGATATTGAAGACTTATTTTACTGTCTTTATTCAGATGTGGCTTCTCTTCAAAATTTATTTTATAATCCAATTACGATTATTTTCTGCCATAGATTGCCTATCAGAGCATAGCAAACTGAAGTTTAATGATTTCACAGGATGTGAGAAGCTTTGAATACTTTTTATATTTTTTTCAGATTTCTGTGACAAGTTTGGGAAACAAAACTGATTTCACAACAATCTAAATTTATATATATATATATTTTTTTTTGTTATTGTATGCCAGAAACCGACACATAAAATGATTATTTTACAGCACAAAGTTTCTCGTAAATTAATTATGTACTATTCTTTTACTTTCTGCTTTGAATTATTTGTGTTTATTTATTTCTGCATGATGGCTTCTGTTACAATTTGTTATTGACGCTATATCAATTCATTTTTCAGCTTATCTTTGAGCAGTTTCTTCAAGCATAGATAATTTCGAGCATTCTTTTTTTCATTTCTCTTAGCTCTTTTTTCTCTTCTTTTTCTTTTTCTTTGAGCGTACTCTTATTTCTCAATAGCAGAATTTGGGCTCGCACAAGTTTGCAGCCAATTCCGTCCCTGTTGTGCCTGAAGGTCGTACCTGACATTTTAAATCTCCTAAAATAACTGCCAAAAACCGTTTGCTAAGCTACATTTAAAGGTGGGATCAACAGGGCAATTTGTGTTCAATCAGGCTTCGGTCTTCCTGATCTTCATTATCCTGCTGATCGTCCCTTTGAGAACAGGTTAGGTAACTGTTTTCGACAATTACCTCAGACGTGTGAAAATATCAGATATGACCTTTAGGCGCAACAACGACGATTTGCCCTAGTGATTCTTTTAAGTGATTCTTTTGTGCACGATAAAACGCATGTTTTAAGGAGGTTTGTAATTAGTATAAAATATATTATCTTGTAGAATCTCATGTCATATTTTATCAGCAGTTTCGTAATATATATATCGTTCAAAGACAGAGTCAAATCATATGTTTATAATGAGTTTCTCTGAGATAAAAGGCTTTGGATTTACTCTTTTCATTGAAGGTCGCTATGTTTCTTGGTTGAAAAGTACGTCTTTCGGCTTGAATTCAGTTTATAAGATTACGTACATAATTTGATGCAGTGCTGCTTAAAATATAGCTTTTTCTGCTATGAACAACAAAAACCTTGATATCTTCTCAGCCACAGATTCAAATAGAACCATTCTTGTAAATTTTAAGTTATAATCATTTTAATTCTAAAAATACGATCTTCAGTGAAACCTGTTACTATAATATTTGTGCTTGCTATCGGCTAATTTGAAGCATCAGAATCACCACCCTTTACATTAAATCTCCAATTGTGACTCAGGTGCAACAGGGAAATTATTGGTCTTATATTTGGAAGTGAATTTCATAGAGGGTTCATAGAGCACATCTTGAAAACAATTATAGGATTGGGTCTATCTTACCCCCCCCCCCTCTTTTTTCCTTTCTGATAAAAAAACATAAATGTAGATATGTACAAAATTAATTTTGAAATTAAGCCACAGGTGATTTGACAATGCTATTCCAAAAAATCATATATATCCAAAGTTTGATTTGATCTCTAATAATGTTGCTGTATGTTCCTTTAAATCTTCCAAATTTTAAATGTTTTTGACAGGTTTTGTTGTAAAGCGTCAATTATGTTTGATGCCTATTTTGATTTATATTTAAAAATCCTTTTTCACAAAAAAAAAACTTAAAAAAACACATCAAGATCTGTTCGTACACATTTTTGTAACAGTTTTACGAGTCGGACTAACATTTCGGGAGGAGGTTTAAACCCATACCCCCCCCCCCCCCACAGCTACGGCCTTATATGTAGTACATAAAATTGTGATTGACAGTCTTTGGTTTAGATGTCTATAGATAGTTTTGTGCAGGGTTTACCTCATTTCCAACTTCCTTTAAGCATATCGTCGCTGTCATGCTTCAAGATCATTCCTGACATTTTTATACTTCCCATATTATTGCAAATAACCGTTAACTAACTTATTCTCAAAGGGAGAATTAGCAGAACAATGTGCGATTAATCCCATTTTGATGCTCCTGATCCACATTACCCTAATAATCCTCTCTTTAAAAACAGCTTAACACCTGGATGCTCACCATTATCTTTAAAGTAGTACAATGTCAGATACGACCTTTAGGCGTGATATGTGTGTTTTTTTGGTACGATAAGATTTTATTTGAACTAAAATTATCTTTTCCTTATAGAAAGATACATTCGGAAAAAGATATAAGTTTCGTTAACATTTTGGGAAATTTATGTTGGAAAATGAGAAGGAGTGTATATGTAACCCAACTCTGCTCAAAAACACCACATTTACGCACTATATTTGCTTAATACTTTTGTTGAGAAATTCAAGATTGAGTTTTTTTTCATTTTTTGTTTTTCTTTTTGACCCTGCTATGGTCAACGTTTCATCAAGCAGGCAAGTGTCATCAGAGCCAGCAGGCAAACCAGCGTAAGTTAATAAACACAAAATTATTCGTTAAGTACACACGTCCTGTGCTGTTACCCTGTGATATTCTATGTCCTAATTTTTGTTTTTCAGCAATACCCTAAGTTTCATAGGCTATCTGACTGTCCTTTTGTGAGAAAATCAATCGCTGAATTTGTTTAAGTGAAAGCCTGAAAGCACATTAGTCTATTCTTATCGTTTTTTTTTTTTTTTTTTTTTTTTTACGCGGATACTTTAGAAAATTTGACCCCTTTTGTATTATTAATTACCAAATTAATTTTGTCCTATATTATTTTTACGTCTGTCTGTTCTTTGAGTGTTGTGTTTTGTTTCATTTTTCTAAAATGTTCCCATCTTTTTCTTTCATCAGAGACCATAACAATAGATATCACGTTTCCAAACGAGCCCCAGCAATAATGTCAACTTAGAGCCGTAGCAACACGAGCATGGTATCCGTAGTTAGATGTAACGATGCTGCACTTAATGTATTTGGTATTTGAAAGTGTTACTAGTTTTACGAACTAGCGGTGAATATAGACAAACACTAGAATTCATATCAAGGAGGGAGGAAGGAATTCGACAAACCAAAAAAATAGCTAATAATAGGAATATATGGAAATCAAATTAAATTGTAGACTTTCTGTGTTGCCGAAAACCAAGGCTTTTTTCTGTTCCCGTACGTATGTACTTATCCGAAAATTCTCAAGGTTAATATCTTGGTAATACTTTCAAAGCTAAACAATAAGCTTCTTCATATCTGATGTTGTGTTCATGTACTGACGGTACGTCAACTAACAAATTAATATGTAGCAATAGTGCATGTATGCTTGACTCTCTTAAGAATCCTACAGGATATCCGTGTTTTTGTAGTAAATTACTAATCATCATTTTAAGGTTTTAAAATTTGAAAAAAAAGTAATGGGATGAGGTAATTCACATTAACATATCTACTTTGAGAAAAAGATAGTCTTAATATTTTTAGATTACATACCATTCATGTACCTTCGTGTCACAGACAATCAATGTCAAATTTGTGACCAGGGTATCAGGCTCCAGATGTCCAAAACTTGACGCATTCCAAATATTTAAAACAAATTCTATAAAGTTTTGGAAAAACTGAATGGAAGACTTAAGATTTGTAATGTCAGCCTCAACCTTTTTGAATCTCCAGTTTCAAACCGTAAGTTTAAATTCGAAGCGCTGAAGAAGACCTGTTTATTATTTTGTAATATATCCTCACTTACTGATTCAACGTCTTTTACCATTAGATATCACAAAATGAATTGAGTCAATTACACAATTTGCTTCAAAAACTAAGAACTTTCGACATATCTCCTGGAAGATGAACTTGCACTGCTTGCAAAATCATTTCAGTTCAATCAATTTCTGAGTTGGAATTTCCTGTAGTTAGTATTAAAAGCTTCATCTAAACCCACTGCATGCTACAAAGATCTCACTAGCTCCTATTACTTGAATGGTTCGTTTAATTGGTATTTCCATGATTATAAATAAGAAAAAGTCTAAGTTCCCCCGATTTAAATTCAAGACAATACGAAGAAAATTTACCTTAACAGAGATTTTAACTGTTAAGTATTCATAGAAAGCATTTTCTCTCCTCTTTTTTTCTCTTCGAAAAAGATACAAAAAGGTTACGACTACACACGATAATTTCTCACAAAATTGAAAACACTGTTTGGATATTAAAACATTGTGTCACCTACATGGATCTGGATTATTGCTTTAATAAATCTACTTTAAGTGTTTAAGCATACTCAGTTAACAATAGTGATTGTTTAGTCACTATAAGTTGCGTATTTTTTATTGCCTTACAATATTTACCTAAATACAATTGATAATGACTAGTTTACCTAAATTATTATTTCCATTATACATAAGTATATTTATGTATATATATATATATATATATATATATATATATATATATATATATATATATATATATATATATATATATATATATATATATATATATATATATATATATATATATATGTATATATGATTAAAAAGATCAAGATCATGTTTGAAGTACATTTGAATTAGGATTGGATATCTATGTCGAATTATGCTTGTAGTAAATAACCAACAGTTCAGCAACAGTAACGACGATTTCCTGCTAATAAATAAGCAAAGAATATTAAAAAAAATATGCATGGACATGTCAATATGTATATAGATTAATTAGTGTTTCTTGAGGGCTTTGCAAAGATTTGTATCTTCTGTATTTATTTATAATCATTGGTCAATTCTTTGTTAGATTAGTTACTTCTTTAGATGCTTTTTACTAATATGTATCTTTTCTTCTATAGGAAGCCAGTAAGGAAGTAAGTTACTTCTTAACGTAGCCCGGTTTCCTATTAACCTTGCTTGTTATTCTCACTTTTCCTTTTGATGTGGCTCACCCACAACCTAAAAAAAGCAACAAGAAATATCCGAACTTGGCCTGCTTATTGATTGCTTTAAACTTAAAATAAATTTCATCTTTTTTGTGATTTTTTTTTTGAATTTATGAAGGAGTGCCAATTAGGTCTAACAGGAGATACACTTTAGATTAATATATTTTTAGCTTTCCACAAGTTTTCAGCTGTTTTTCCTTGTCTTAAAGACGACTAAATATTGAAAAAGGATAAGTTTATTTCCGTATAAAATTCTACCGGGGGGGGGGGGGACTAAGAAGGGAGAGGGAAACTTTCGTAAATAAATCACTATGCAATAACACAGGGGGAAACTTTCGTGAAAAGACACTATGCAATAACACATTTGGAGCCTTTTGATTGGCACTTCTGAGTTTGCTTAATTGACAGATTTTGTTGTCGTTCATTCCTATTTTAACATGAAAGTGAGGAAATAATAACCCATTTTTATATATTTATTTGTTTTATTAAATTCAAATTACCTTTACTGTTAGTGTTTTGACCTTGTGATTGTCTTGAACCCTTTCAGGCAGCTTTTCTTACTTTCTAAAATGCTGCCTTTCCTTCAGTGCTTCAAAGAACTCGTTGCACTTAATATTTGATGGACCTATTGTACTACACTTTTATAAATTGTATGTGTTTTCCCAGTTTTAAATTTATGTGAGCTTCCCACTCCTATCAAGGACAACCAAATATTGCTCTATAGATTATTCCAGAACAATGGAATTGGAAAAAAACAACTGTTTCAATGCGGTAATTTACCGGTTCCGACGAGTTGAAGAAATCCTTTCGTTTTGACTAAAAACCTTTGGCAAGAACCTTTTTAAAACTTTGCTTGGTGATTCAGCTATTGACATAAAACTTCTGCTAAATTTTCTAACACATCTCTTAAACGTTCAAAATTTGATCAATTTATTTGATGATATAGTAACTATTTTTTTTCAAAATTATGAATAAATCATCAAGTTCCTTAAGACTAATAACCTTTATAGTACAAATCTTAACCTTCGTCTAAAATTCAATCAGTGAAAAGTTCATAATTGTGAATAGATGTGGATTACGATTTATATTTTTCAGTAGCTTACAGTAGATACTCCTTGGCTTGCTTTGTGTTGACCCAGAAAAGCTTTAGGTAACCATTTGGAATTAGCCAGTCGAATCAAGTTAAATATTTTGAAAAACTTAGCGAGAATATTTGCTTCCCCTAGCTTCGTTTTCTTAAATCAACTTTTACGTTTGGACTTGACACAGAATAACACAAAAGAATAGCAGCACAAACATAGGATCCCTACGAGCGACCAAGGAGCGTGTTAAATGAAGAGCTAAAAAACATATTAGAAAAGAAATAATATAATGGCAGTAAAACCAAAAAAAAATTGATAGCTGGCTTAAAATATTCTTATCTATGTATATATTTTTTTGAATTTGTTAATTATTCACGTTGTGCAACTCCTAGAGATCATTCATTTTGCATTTGGAATGATGCAATCAAAAGATTAAAACAAACCAAATAGTGGTTGTCATGGGGATTAAAATGAATCCATTGGGTCTTGCTTTTTCTACATACCATAATGGTCAAGGGGTAGTGAGAGTGTTGTGGGTTCGAATCCTACTGAGAGTTGACTACCTAGGGCCAATTTTAATCATGTGTTCTTGCAGTTGCTATTTCATATTTGCCCAACTAGTGAAAGCCGGAGTAAATACTTTTTTTACCCTTTGAAAGCAAAAAAGAAAATTGATGTGCTATTGATGACTGTGAATCTATTTTATATTATTGATGTATCTATTTAGGGCACCAGCGGTTGAAGAACATGGAGACGTTCAAGGTGCTGATATTCTGAAGGTAAATGAATAATTTTGTATTGTTCTTAAAGACAATCAACAATATTATAACTTTTTATTTGTGTTTAAAAAAACTGATTTTTTAGAATTTTTGCAGAATATAAACATTTCAGAATAATTTCATCATTAACTTCAAAATTGTATGAACTTTTCTAAACTTTGAGTTTTACTTAATTGTTGCTTCTCGATACTTTTATCTGAAAAGACAACAACAAAGATAAAAGAACAATATAAAAGATACAAGTTACGCTAATTGAAATATAGAATCTTTATTTAAAGCTACACTTTTTCTATATTTATTAGTGTATCTGTAAAATGAGAAATTTTTTATAATTTTGGGCCCTTGCCTCTGTGGCTGCACGTGTCAATTTATCTTCAAAAATAAATTTTTTCTTTTTTTATATATCGACCTATCTGATTAAAATGCCAACCTGGAAATTTTGATACGACGCCATGTTTGGACGTGATTACTTGTTTGAATGACACTCCAGAATTCTACGACCATCGCTCTGAAAAAGAGATTTTTTTATTTTATTCACAGGCACCGAAATTTGGTGGTACATTTTTTATCAAACTCTAAATTTGGGGAATGTTTCTCTCCTTTTCTGAAACTATTGAGATTTAATTATGATAATAACTTTTGATGGATTCCTTTAAAATTTATGAATTTTACATATTTAGAACCATCATGAAAAGCAAAGGAATATGATTTTTCATTTTAAGCTATAAATCTTTCCGTAATCAGAGGGGATCTGCCATCGTTTAGCATCCACTCTTAACACTTAGTCTAAATATTTTCCTTCAAATGAATGGGGTTAAGAGCTAAGTTATAGTTCTTCCTCTTTTTCACGATTGATCTGAAGGATCTCTCATGATAAAGTGAAAAATACGGAAATAGACATTTTCTTTTAAAGATTTCAGGCCCTTAAAAGCTAGCGTGCAACTATGGAATGTTCTACATAAATAAAGTTTGAAATGAGTCAATTCATTCACATAATGGTTTCAAATTATCGTCCGTAAAAATTGTTCCTTTTAAACCGACTTCACATATGTTTATGGACAGACTAAGCCAACTCCCATTATATGTCATCAGGAATTGGGGGGGGGGGTCTTATGAGGGTTTTCGATTATTTTAAATTGATTGGATGCCTTGGAATTTACACTCGATATCATTTATCTCTGTTTGGGCAAGAGTTTCAACTCATTACGGTGACAACGGCACCTTGCTGCAATGCTATTTCTTTTCTTTTACTTTAAATGGCCGCCACAATTCAAAATTCTTGTTTCACTCATCTCGAAAACAATATTCCATCACCGCTGGCTCGAAATTTTCGTATAATTCAGTGGTGCATTTTCCATCAAGGAAGCACGTGTTTTTGGGAGTGTTTTCCAATACTTTTAAAAGGATCGATTTCAATAAGCCGGGAGGCAACCGCTATGACAAATTTCTTAGTCTAAGAATTTATAATAGGTAACTTTAAAATTAAAACAGTATAGGTTTTAGACCTTATAAACTAGGGGGGGGGGCAAGGTATACAAAATCCCAATTACGACAATTTTTTAGTCAATTAAGTACCTTAATAGGAGTTTACAAATGCAAAGTAGAAGGTATTTAATGTCAGATATTAGAAAAACTGGGGACAGCTGCCCCCCCCTGCCCAGACCTAAAATCACCACTGGACAAAAAGTTTGCATTTATTTGAATTCATCATGAAAATTTATAAAAATGAATTTTTATTACTCTAGGCGTTCACTTTTCATTTTTATGAATAGCTTGATACGTGTCTTGAAGACAACTGTGAATTTTGATATCAGGATGCTTGTTTTTTACATGAAAAAAATTAATTTACAAACCGTAACTTCTAGGCCCGCCAAGATGCCAAGCGTGCCGAATTGGATGCCCAACTTCAAGAATATATTGCTGAATGGAGAAAACAGAGATCGAAAGAAGAGGAGGAACTTAAAAGACTCAAAGAAAAACAAGCTAAGAGGAAGGTACGCTTCCAATTCTGTTTTTAGCTATCGGATTTATTTCACAAAATATATTAAACTGAGGAAAATTTAGTTTGGATTGCTCCATCATGGTCTTTATAGGGATTAAAGACTACTTGCGCCATACGAAGCATATTAGCTCTCAGTAAAAAAAAGTAATGAAAGAATTATAATATATATTTTTTTATTAATTTTTTTCAATAAATACTTTTTTAAGTATTGAAAGAGTTTTGTTATGTATTTGTCTTTTTTATTAAAAAACATATTTTATGTCTATTTATATCTATTCCCAAAATGTTCCAAATTCACTTTTGAATCCGTTCTTGAACGTTTTATTGGTGATATAGCACAACCAAATCAGGATTTTGAGAAAAGTCGGTGTCCTGCAATTCTACCAACATAAAAAATAGTTCCGTCTATCTTGATGAAAAAAATTTACATTTCGAAGACTTATCTTCTTTGGGTTTACATACTACTTTTGAAAAATTCTGGTAGAATGTAGAGAACACTGGCTTTTCAATCACTTGAAAAACTGTAATATGCCAAAGAAAAATGTCATATATTAATTCCTGCATGAGACTCCCAGAAATGGATTCAAGCCAAATTTCAAGTTCTGGGGGGCTAAGGGGGGGGGGCTAATCAAGATTTTGCCCCGAGCACAACAGAGGCCAGAACCGCCACTGAGCACGTAGTTTTGTGCAGTATCTCTAGATGAGAGCAGTTTATTCTATTTTATAGCAATGAGATAAATGGCACTTTGCAATTTTACTATTCCGGATTATTTTTATGTTGACGTGCACAAAACATTTCTTCTTCTGTAGTTAGAATTTGTAACCAATGTATTATCAACTTTTTTACTTTGAGCTACAAGTTTTGGAGTTTTTTTTCATTCTGATTCTTAGAAAACCATTATTCGTATAGAGGCTAAGCCATCACTTTATTGTTTTAGCTAGGCACTTTTAGTGTTAATCCATTTCATTTCTTTTCTCAAGAAATTAGATATCTGTGAGTTTTCTTTAATGTTTGCATTATTTTCAGGTTCTTCGTGAAGAAGAGGATAAGCGTTTAGCTGTACAGAAAAGAGAAGAAGAAGATCGTCTCAGAAGGGAAGTTGAACAGAAAAGACAAGATGAAAAGAACGAAAAAATACGGAGGCTTGAAGAAATTGAAAAGAAGAAACAGATGGCACTCCAGGCAGGCCGCAAGGTAAAATTTTCTACAAAATACTTGTGAAGCATTCAGTATTCTTTATTTTAATCTCATAGTTGTCATCTTTTATAAGCATTTCAAAACCATTGTATTCAAAGATTTTATCCTCAAGCCTAGATGAAAAGTGGAAGACTCTTGAAGTACCACCGGGAACCCAAACTCCATATAATTAACTTCTTGTGCCCATGAGCACCGACAGGGAACTTTTCCGGAATGGGGAGTAAGTGTTATCAAAAGCTTTGTTCTACCAAGATTTGAGTGAGAATGTTTTCTAGTTTTCCTATTTTATAGATTTTACAATGTGTTCTTGTATTCTAGAGACGAAAGAGAGGAGTATTGACCCCCTACCAGTGCCCAGGCGCGTGTCTCCAAACATTTCCGTTGATTATCCTTGAGCGTAAACACCAAATATTTTTTTTCCTTTAGATTTTTTTTTATATTGTCCTTTAATCCTTTGTAAAGTCGCACCTTAACTTTGAAAGTATGAGCACTGATAGGTTTGTAACAGCTGAGAAGAAATTTGCTCGCATGCATCTCCGGGATCTCTAGATAAGAAAAAAACATAATGAGAGCTTGTCTTCGGTGTCGATAATAAGTTTTTGACCTGAGTAAAGACAACAGTTTCGCTCTCAGGGGATAAGTTTATGTTATCGTTTTTATCGCCTCTTTGAATGCTCTTAATCCATAGGTGAGGCTTTTTAGCTTATCAAATAAATTTTTTATTTCTATTGGGCTAGTTATTTTGTTCGCCATCATGCTTATAGAAGCAGATTTACTTAAGAGGTCTGCTAAAAACACTAGTGATTTCTGTTCATTTGAAGGTATGTTTCTGTACCATAGTTCTAAAATCAAAGCATCCTGCGTAGACAGTTCTGAAAGAGAGTTGGCTTTTATAACATTTCCATTTAATTATCAGTGCCTTGTCATTTCTGACAGAATCTTTGTAAAAACTATGTGTTGTTTCTTATTCAGATTTAATTTAACTTCTTTTGACTTTACCAGACTTATTATTCGTTTGAAGACATATTTTTCTGTTCAGACTTATTTAACTGTTTCACACTTATTACGAGTAATGTTAACAGAGGTGGACTGGGAGCGAAAAGCTAAGGGGGCATTTGGGTTAAACGGCCCTACCTATGCCCCTCCTTATAGAAAGAATTTGTTTTGTTTTTTCGTGTTTAATCAGAAATGACCTTTAACAATGAGTGGAAATTGCACTCCACATCATTTGCACCTGAAGTCAAATTAGTACTACTCGCTAAGTAAGAATTAGGCTTACAGCAGGAAGAGGACAGATACCGCTAATAATTTTTTGTGCCAAATCTCCCTGATTCTCGGTTGGACTCGGTGTTGCTCAGGTTTTCAGGTTTTTTTCTTAATAGCAGCCGATACTCGCAAATTATGCAATTTGCTGCATAAATTGCAGGAAGTTGAATCTTGCACATCAGCCCCTCCATATTCAGCTCCAAATTCAGACTCGTCCTCATATTCTGCACCAGACTAATCCTGTGTATTTTTACTATCCTTTCTAATAATTTCGTCATAAACTGAAGCAAAGCTTTTCATCTCTGACCTTAGATCGTCATGAGAAATCTTCATCATCTCTACAATGTTTTGAAGGATCGACTCTGCCATTTCACCTCGACTTACAAGGCTGAACGTGGTGGGCTGCAAGAAATATACGTCAGAACTAAGCTGTTTGTTGTCTGAAAATCTTTATTTCTGGCTGGTTGTTATTTGGTCAATTACTAACCTGAACACTTCGACTCGAATCGCTGTTCCAGATCTTCAGGTCAAGAATATTTTGCTGTTTCTCTCGGCATGAATTTTTTCTTGGCATCGTGACAAACTGGTAGCTCTGATCTAATTTTGAGGTCAAATGAACTGGTCTCTAGAAGGTCCTGGATCTTTGATACGAACCTGCAGGTGCTTTCTTTGACGCTTTCGAAGGAAATGCTCCCTAGATTCTTTCTTGCTTTATCAACCATGTTCCAGGCCGTCAAAAAGTCCAATACTTTTGTCTGGAGATATCTTGGAATAGGGCCAATGACTTCAAATACAGAATGAACAAGCGAGCGGTTAGGATTGGTTTATACTCGGTAAGCTTACTCAGCAGTGAATCGGCTTCAGATGCAGTTTTTGAGTTGAAAGAAATGCTGTTTTCCACCGAGGACAAACATGCACTGTATCTAAATACATGCAATCGTCACCAGAAAAAATTCAAACAAGCGACTTCTCTTTTGACCACCAACAAGTTTCACCAATTTTCTGTAACATTTTAAACTTTGACTGTACTTCTTTTGTGTTCTCTACTTGTTGTTGCCACAGGCCTTTTCGTTTTTATGACTCAGGAAAGAAATACGAAATTCTGTTCATGGTGCCGAAGAGATTCCTCGTCTCTGTTACAATGCAACAATCAGCGACGCAAAGGTTTGGAACATGGCTGTAGCACCAGATATAAACTGAATCTGGAATGTGGTTTTTAATATGAGAAAGAAGTCCCTTAAATTTGCCCCTCATGTTAGAAGCACCGTCAAACAACTCCCCAGCTACCTTTTTATACTTAAGTCCATTGTCTTCGATATTGGCTTGTAAAAGTTTTGTCATATCCTTGCAGTTGGAAATATAGACAGGTACGACAGCAAAGAGCCGTTCGTGAATTTCTTCGTCTTTCACATATCTTAATACGGTTGAAGCCTGGTCCACAACCCCAGCATCCTGAGTTGTGTCTATTTGATGGCTGTACCTTTTTTCACCGATTTCGTTTAATATAGCTCTCCACATACTTTTCAAAATGCCTCTTATCACTTTCTGGACCGTTGTTTAAGAAAGAAAATTGACGAGTGAGCCACGACCGTTAGCTGTGTCTCAGGATTTCCCGCACGCATCCATGTTCGATTTCCTTTTTCTGCTATCCTCTATGGCTTTTTCCAGATATTCCTTAAGAGAAACATCGTATTTCGAGAACAAAAGTATGGCCTTAAGAAAGGTTGCGTTGTGTTTTCCCGGCTTTGTTAGAAGCTTAAGTCTCTCCTGGTCGTTGTGTGCTCTAAAAGGTAATACTTGTCTCCCCGACAGCTTCCCGACCTCAAAAACGCGATTCAGTACTTGAATGTTCTGCAAAATCTATTCTTTCCGTTTACTGGCCAAAGCGCCGTTTATGTACCATCCAATATCTAGGCAGTTTTCAGCTTGAGCCGCAGCGATATGACCTTTCGACTTTTCATATGCCTAGACTTTCTCATTGGAATGCCTAAAATTGGCAAACCTAGAAACAAACTGCGACTTTCCGTCGGATTTGCGATGCATATTATGGCAAAGAATTGATTTTACTGTCAGTCCTCTAGTTTCAAGAGTAACCCAGGATCGTGAGACGGAACCAGTAGTAAGTTTATGGTGGTAAATTGAAGCCAAGTCAAAACTAGGCTTTTCTATTTGAGGTGGTGTCGGCTGGAATGGATGTAACCTCATGAGTTTAATTTCTGATCTAATTTCGAATTCGGCGTTAAAGAGTGGGAAATATACACGCTTACTGTCAGAGGTGGTTCATCCTCAGCTAGCTTTGCGTCCGAGTCACCACTTTCAGTTTGGCTCGGATACCATATAGATTCCTCGACTACTGGCTCCACTGGTCCGGACGGTGTTTGCGTATTTGACGATGTTGGCTCTCCCTCTGTTGAAACTGGGTCGATGTCGTCTGCTTTTTCAATGCGGTTCCACAAAATGAAATATAAGCATTAGAGCACCCAGTAACCAAGTAACCAAGGAAGGGTGAAGTTCTCAAGAATTCTGTAAAATGTCACAGGCATTGAAGCCAGGACGCTGAATCTTGATTCAAATTCATTGTTCGACCATCGCACTACAAAATCCAGGTTTCATCAATGTTTAATGATCGGATAGGATGTTTCCAAAATTCAAGGATTGCGAAAAAATCCATTCCGATCATTAACCTCTGGTTTTCTGAAAGCAAAACCTGTAAAATTCGCCAAAGAAAAAAAAACTGCCTTTTTAGGCGTCGTTTGGCCAGGCCTAATCTCCTGAGACTGGAAAGAAACGCCATAAAAACACGAAAGTTATACTGAGGTAACAATGACTCATAGGGTCAACTTAATGGACCTCGAATGGGTGGGGCTCCTAAGCACCTAATTTAATCAATAATCGTGCCAATAGAAACGATATAGTGGACGCGGCCTCAATAGACTGATAGGCTTTTTGATATCTAGATCTGCCCCTAAGTAATCAACAGTGAAAGACGTGAGAAAAAAACATAAAATCTAAGACCGACTTATAAAAAAACTTTGAATCCGAGCCCACAAGTTGGAAAAAGCGGCAAAAAGTTCTACTGACGTTAGTTCTCCATATAAATGATAAATTTCTGTTTTGGGTCTTTTCCAGCCTCGGAAAGTTCTTTTCTTCGCTTCAGTCTCGCTTTTTCCACATCTCTCTTAATTTTTCCATCAGTCACCTCGTCCATCTTGTCACAAGTTTAATACTGATAAACGCAATAGCCAAAATGTTACACTTTTACTAAGCTAAAATCCCCTTACTTAGGAGAATGGGACAAATTTATCATTTAATTTTTTCCAACAGAACACCTTGACGCCCCAGTGACTCTCCTACTAGCTTGGAACGGAATCGGGCATGCAATGCCCCACAAAAATTCAACCCTGAGCCAAGTGACAACCTCAAAGTTATATCTATCGGATTTCAGCCCACAAACGAACCTCTTTGACAGCAGCAACCGTCCCTTCGTAGAGCGGGATGCCGTTATCTACGCAAAATCTTTACATAGGCCTATAATAATAGAGCCAAAAAATTGTCAAGCGGGATTTTTTGTTGAAAACTATGTCGATGGCACTTTTGTACGTAGAAAAAAAAAGACCACCGGCCGTAAGCGGCCCAAGACCGACCGGCCCAGTTGACCTCTGAATGTTAAGACTTACTATGAAGTATTTTAAGACATTTTGACTGGCTCAAATATTTAGTGTGACATAGCCTACTGTGTTGCTTAAAGCTGATAATTTTGAGATTTAATATGTTGACACTAAGATTTATTATGTTTTTGCAGGACCAGAAAGCAGCCAATCCGAATTTCACAGTTATTGCGAAAAAAGAGCCTCAAGCCACCGATTTTAAGACCACTTCAGGAAGCACTGATAAAGTAGGTTTTATTTTTTTTTCCATTTTGAATCGAAAAAAACAAAACAAGAAGGATGAAAAAGTAAGGTTCTTACGGGCCAGTCATAAAGTATACGAGTGGAAGGAAATGATAATTATTTTTCCTGCTCAGTCAACAAAATATCCTCGGGGCAATTTTTCAACATAGACGTATTAATAAAAAATTAAACGAAGGAAAAAAAGTCCCAAGAGTAAAATAACATGAATATAATTGGAAAAGACGAAAAACTAAAACTACTTACACTTCCAAAAATAGGGCAAGATGAAATGCAAAATAAATGCAATGAGATGCAAAAGGAATAAAAGCAACAAATATAAAGGCAAGTTTTTCATAAAATGAGTTAAAGCGAATAAAATCAAATAAAATTCAAGTTTATCAGTCCAAATGTACAATAACAAGTTCCCTCTTTTAATACTTGTGATTGGCAAATCGGACCTTTCCTGCTAATTAGACAATTTTCTTGTTCACCGCTTTGAAATATCAAACGCCCAATAGCATTTTCAGATCTCAAAGTTGGTTTTTATTCTTTTCGAGGGGTTTTTATCGCTTTTAAGTTTTATTAGTTGCTGTTTTTAGTTTTTCAACAGTAATAATTGACATTAATGTGTTTGTTTATTGAAGAGAAGAAACTTTAAATTAAATTTAACCAATCAAAATATAATACATATAGTACTTAAAAGAAAATACACAGCAAAACAAAACGGTAATAAAATGTCAATGTATTTTCTCGAACGCCAGTAAAAACGGCTGTCAGCTGATTAGTAATAGTACATCTTTTATAGTTCTTCCATCTAAAGTGTACATATACCATTAGCAACTACCATTATCAATATGCATTGGCGCCAACTTGCAAAATTTAGAGAGGGGCTAAACACTTCTAGAGAGGGGCATATACCCCCTTCTCCCGAAATGACGCCACTGTTGATGCGTAGCATAGCTCATTGATGAAGTCAATTTAATAACCGTTAAAGTAAATAAAATAAATAAAATAACCGTTAAACCAATAGTAACCGAAAATTAGAAACACATTTCGAAAAAAAAAATATATGCAGCAAAACAGCTTAATCTAATAGTTTATGCTACAGAATAAAATAGAAAAAAAAAACTATAAAAAAGGAAGATGCTATAAGTTTAGGTTTGGAAAGAGGGGTTCAATGGTGAACAAAGGAGATTTTTTTTTTTTTATTCGTCTGTCAAGATGACAGGCCTTGTTGACCCAACAAGGATTGACAAGGATCGACGGGATCGACATTTCTTGTCGATCCCGTGTCAATCCTCCTACAGATGAATTTTCGTTTACCGCAATTAATGTTCTTGTACAAAGCTTATAATCCTAAATATATTTTGCAAACAAGTTTTTATTTTCTGAAATGGTTGGAAGCCACCCAAATTGACTATTTGCTGAGTAGAATATTCTTTGTTCTTAAATTGGATTATCTTCAGTATTTACATTTGGCATCATTTTAGTTTTCCAACGTTGAAACCGCTCGTATGGACCTTTTGAAGAGTAAAGAACAGTTAGAAGAAGAGAAGAGGATATCTTTAAGCATTCGTATCAAACCTCTGGTTATAGATGGACTCGACCTTGTCAGCCTCAAAGCCAAAGCTCAAGATTTATGGGAAAATATTGTACGACTTGAAACAGAAAAGTATGATTTAGAAGAAAGGCAAAAACGTCAAGACTATGATGTAAGTTTTTAACTAAACTAATAACGAAGCATTGTATGGACAAACTTTTCTTGTTCTTGAAAAAACGTCAAGACAATGATGTAAGTTTTCAACTAAACTAATAACGAAGCATTGTATGGACAAACTTTTCTTGTTCTTGAAAAAACGTCAAGACAATGATGTAAGTTTTTAACTAAACTAATAACGAAGCATTGTATGGACAAACTTTTCTTGTTCTTGAAAAAACGTCAAGACAATGATGTAAGTTTTCAACTAAACTAATAACGAAGCATTGTATGGACAAACTTTTATTGTTCTTGAAAAAACGTCAAGACAATGATGTAAGTTTTCAACTAAACTAATAACGAAGCATTGTATGGACAAACTTTTCTTGTTCTTGAAAAAACGTCAAGACAATGATGTAAGTTTTCAACTAAACTAATAACGAAGCATTGTATGGACAAACGTTTCTTGTTCTTGACACAATCTATATATTTTTTTAACTGAAATAATCCCATGCGTAGCTAAATATTCCTTAAGATAATTTCTTGACCTAAATGCATCGCAATCAGAACCTCACATTGTAGACAAGGACATAGGATTAGGCGATGAATCAAAAGAGTTTAACTTGAAATATGTTTTTCTAAATATTAGTTCAAACAAAGTCTAAGCGGTTTTTGTTGCAACATATAGCTGTATCAAACAACCTGCTAGGTATCTTGATGTGTAAATTTTGCTAGATTTCATTTAAGACCAAACACTATGCATCATTTTCTATGCACAAAATGAAATATATGCTCTATGATACATATCTAGAAAAATAAATAAACAAGTTACATATGAGGAAACAACATCCTAAGATAAGAAATTTTTTTATAATTATAAAATTAGGTCTGCGAATGCAAACAGACCTTGAAGCGAGGAAAATTGACACCTCCTTAAGTAAGTTTTTAATTAAAATTAATGTAATGGCAGTATAGACTTAGTGTTAGACAGATCTCCTTCAGCCGAAAGGAGGTCTATACAATTGAAATATTGCCTAAAATTAGAGAATTCAAACATTATTTGCCACTGTATTGGGTTGTGGTGCACATCTGAAATTTGAATATTATTTCCTCTGTTCAGTTATTTATTGGCTAGGTCCATCAATTTTCTTAAACTACAACGAACAAGTAACAGTTCAATAGGGATAAATCCTTTTATTTGACAGTAAAACTAACAAGAAATCTCTGGATAATTCAGTCACTGTGTATGTGACCAAAATATCCAGAGATTTTTTGTTGGCTTCACTGTCAAATAAAAGGATTTATCCTTACTGAACTGTTATTTATACGTCATGGAATGGCAGGGGTCTTCCTAAAATACTTATATTAAAATAAAACAACATCTGCATAAGAATGCACATGTCGAGATTTTGGCACATTGTGGTCAATTTCACTTTATTTAGTTCCACTAAATGAAAATTGTGTTCAGCTCTCTCATTTAATTCAGCTATTCATTAGCAATCAAGTAATATACAGTTGCAGTTTATACCTGTTACGATTCTTCAAATCGAGGTCAGTAGGCTAGTTGTAGTTTAAAAGTAACAATTATATTTTATTGAAGCTTAGCTCTCTGTTGGAGCTATTTGAATATTTCTTGCTTGTTCGTTTTGTGTGTTAAATAAAAATGCTGAATTTTGTACAGATGTTTGATCAAGTATAATTTTGTTCTTAATCCAATTTCAAACCCACTTCTTAGAAAGTAATGATTTTGCCAAAAGCACAGCTTAACGTTGCTTTTGTCATTATAGCCTCTTGTTTCTGACATTCATAAACAAAATAACGTTTAAACTCCGACGGATATTGGCTGGAAAGATTTCAATATAGTCCATGGTAATTTTTTTCCTAATACTTTTCAAAATTGAGAAAAAAAAATCACTGGTTGGATATGCTATTTTTATTTCCCAACATTCCTAACGAAAAAAATAAGTAGAGAAATAAAACTTTTAAATTTAGGTTATAGAGTCTTATGGAAGGAGAGTAAAGCAGAAATGTTTATATTAGACCTATAGGTATATAATGTGCTTACACAGTAAAGCTGGGACTTTATTGATGTCAGGGTCAAGGGCAACGCATTCCCTCCTAGATTCAGATTTTGTAATACGAATTCCCCTAAAACAAAATATTTCCTGACTGTCGAGTCTTTCCTGTAAAGTCGTCCTTCACCTATGGACGAGTTTTGGCTCTTTTTTCTACAGATTGCCCAAACACTGCGACTCTAGAGGCTGAGATTAGTAGCAGCATCTTTCAGGTTACGCGGGAAAAGTTTATTATTTATAACTCTTTTTTTTCTGGATTGGTTCCACTGACAAGCTTAATGCCCAATTTTCTTGGAAAGGTTTAGCAACTTCGAAATGTAAGGCGTATTTTCATGGTATTCTTTGTTTGTTTTTGACGATGCTATTTCGTATCCTATATTCGTAGTATTAAGTTTTCTTGAATTGCTGATTGTATCCAGAGACAACTTTTCATTTATTATTAGAGGGGCTGGAGGAGGTTGGTAGTTATGCCAAAATAAAAGATGTCGTAAGAAGGATTGTAGAAAGACCCTATTTTTTTATTACCAGAGAAATTGTCGATTTCTTTCTATAAATATTTTTATGCCTTAAGAGAAAGTGGCTCAACCACAAGCCCTCTCCAAAATCGCATTTCGGGTCAAATTTATTGCCGAAATTTCAGTTGACGTGGAGAGATTTGATTAAGCTTCTTTGATTTATCAGTGAATGAAAATCGAAAAGCTAACAGAACAAAGAGAAAAAGAAAGGAAATTATTCCTTTTAACCTATACTTTCTTCACAGGTTTTCTTTGTTCTTTTTGTGTTTTGATTTTTTGCAACTATAAATTTTTGTGTTTTTTCTTACTTTTTGCCAACTTTTAGTTGAAAGAACTCAAAGAAAGACAAAGGCAGCAGAATCGACAGAAAGCACTGAAACTTGGCTTGGACCCTGAGTAAGTTCCAATGGGTCATTCGTCCGTCCATTTGTCTCTCCTCTTAGAAGCTTAGAAAGATTAGTGAAAGTAGATATTGCAGTCCAATGTACACTGTATTAAGATCGTGAAAGATTTTTAGATAGATTTAACATTCTGTTTTAGGTTACTTTGTGTTAATTTTTAACTCTTTTCTCATATATTTGTCAATTTCGTAGCTTAAAGAACTCAAAGAGCGTCAGAAGCAGCAATTGAGACATAAAGCCCTTAAAAGAGGACTCGACCCAGAGTAAGTTGCCTGACACCAAATGAGATTTCTTTATAATTTTTCTTCTAACCCAATATTCAACCAGGTATCACTAATCAAAATTCCAATTTATAGTTCAGTTAAGGTTTACTCAGGAGAGGGGCTTTTGGGGTTTGGATCCGCCTCGTGAAACAGGTGAATGTACTTGCAAGTACGTAACTGTATGTGCTTCTTTTGCCAAGAAATGATTCATCTACTAAATACTGTTTTTGTTTCGCCCTAATAAGTTCAATTTGACGCTTGACTAAGTATTTTGAAAAACATCAAATATGCTTAAAATCATAGTATTAAATAATTATTTCCTGGATATGCGTATGCCTAAATTTTGCAAAACTGATTAAACTTCTTGATGAATTGACTTAAAACAACGCTTACATTGATGAGGTATCTGATTCGGAATCTAATCGAACGTTGTCTTTATTTTGCTTCAAAGCATCTGAGATCATTCAGAAATATACCATAATCTACACTTCCTTATTTGTCTAGCATAAAAATGGCTAAAAAATAGTTTCATTATTGGACATTCTCATGATTTTCCTTTAAAAGTAAACATTCTTCAAACCCAAAATATTCTGAGTATGTCATACCCAAAGATGTCTTAATAAATAAAATGCATCAAGTAAGCTATAATCCTAGTTTAAAATGTTCCAATTTCAAGATATGAGAAGAATTTCAGAAAGGCTTTAGTTATTTTCATACAGGGAACATCTCTGTGGGTACCGCTTCCAAGATTCCTTGCTGGACTATGCAGGTTTCACAATTGACTCTGAAATTGCATGACTGCAATTGAATCTATGAAGACCAGGCACGTACGAAGGAAAGAAGCCTTAGGGCAGATTCTCTCCCAATAAATTATTCATCCTATAATTTAGTATATGTTTCCTTACTTTTTACGGTATGGCCTCTATCTCCCCCGGTAATAACTCCCATCTCAAACAAATTCTTTAGTATGGGCACAATGAAGGTTGCCTCCAAGTTGAATGTTGAAGGAAATTGAATCTGTCCATTTGATCGATCTTCTCGTTAACCAACATCACCTCTTCAGTATCACTTATTCCCAGTTTTAGCGTCTTAATCTTCTTAACATTAATTTTCAAACCTATTCTTGCACACTGAACTCTCAAAACCTCGAAAAAATCATACATTTTGGTAACATTTTCATCTAGGAAACTAAAATCATCTGTATAATCTAAATCTATGACAGTATTACTTTCCAATTTGATTCCACTACCCCTCAGAGCCTTTGCCCTGATCTTTAGAACAAAGTCTATCAAAAGGATCCATATAAATGGGGACAGAATGCAACCCTACTTAACTCCTAGTTCAATATAGAATAAGCTACTAACTTCATTTCCTACCCTAACCGCAGCAATGTTGCTCTCATACATAGCAATAATCATTTTCATGTGTTTATGTTGTATACCCTAGAAGGATAGGACCATCGCTAAAGCTCTTTTACCGGCTGAATCAAACGCTTGCTTATAATCTATAAAACTGAGGACTTAAGGGGCCTGATGGTTTGACTCAGTCACTTCTCAATTAATAATCTAATAGTGAAAATTTGGTAGACGCATCCTCTCTCTTTCCAAAAACCACGCTGTTCTTATAAAAATTTATCTTCAGTAACTGTAAGTCTAAAAATTATCATCAAATTAAGTAATTTGCTTCCTAAAGAAACAAAGATAATACCTCTATAATCACCACACTCACTCACTTCTTGTAGAGAGGTTTAGTTAAGGTTTCCTAAAATCGCTAGGTACTTCCCTTTTTCAAAAATCGTATTCTTAATCTTCAGCAATCTATTTTTAACTTCACAACCCTCATATTTAGAAACTCATTTCCCTCTCTATCAGTACCTGGGGCCTTATGATTTTTTGGGTTCTAGGCGAATACCCCCCCGGCGAATACCCCCCCCCCAGAAAATACCCCCACATAAAATACCCCCGTGGAAAATACCCCCCGGAAAATAACCCCCCCCCCCGCAGAAAATACCCCCCCCCCGGAAAATATTCACCGTGCGGAAAATACCCCCCCCCCCCCGCGGAAAATACCCCCCGGAAAATACCACCCCCGGAAAATACCCCACGAGGAAAATACCCCCCCCCAAAAAAAAAAATTAACCCCGGTGGAAAATAAGGCTTTCCAAATTTGAGAATTTTATTTGAGTTTTATTTTTTTAATTTCCGTAGGGGGATGGAATTTTGGTACTTGTGTATTATGCGCTACTCATTCAAGTTTACACTGTGTAAAATTCGAGAACACACCGGTTATTTTGTTAGTTTCTTCGGTACTTTGGAAATAAATTTGCGCTATAGATTTGCACTTTGGGGGGGGGGGGGGTAAGCATAAAGGGTCTGTATGCAAAATGTGTTTGGTACAATTATTATGCGTATTAGATAGATAGACAAATAAGTTTATTTTAAAGCAAAATATAAGGCCATGAACAAATTAAAATAACATAAATGCATAGAGTGAATGGGGGGGGTATTAACCCCCCCCCCCCCCAAAAAAAAAAAACATGCTCTCCACTACGAAAAATACCCCTCCCCATAGAAATACCTTGTGGACAATTCAATCCTGGCGAAGATTTACCCTGGACAATTACCCTTAACATCCCCACGCGTATTTCCTAAGGAGGGGGGGGGGTATTTTTCATGGGGGAGGTCATCTTTTGGGTGGTTAAACACCCCCCCCCCATTCACTATATTCATTTATGTTATTTTAATGTGTTCATGGCCGTATATTTGGCTTTAAATTACACTTATTTGTCTATCTATCTAATATGCAGAATAATTGTACCAAACCCATTTTGCATGTAGACCCGTTATGCTTAACCCCCCCCCCCCTAATGTGCAAATCTATAGCGCAAGTTTATTTCTAAAGTAACGAAGAAACTAACAAAAGAACCGGTGTGTTCTCGAATTTTACACAGCGTAAACTTGAGTGAGTGCATAATACATAAGTACCAAAATTCCATCCCCCTACGGAAATTAAAAAAATAAAACTCAGATAAAATTTTCAAACTTGGAAAGCCTTATTTTCCAGTTTTTTTTTTTTTTTTTTTGAGTTTATAAAAATAAAACTCAAATAAAATTGTCAAACTTGGAAAGCCTTATTTTCCAGTTTTTTTTTTTTTTTTTGGGGGGAGGGGGGTATTTTCCGGAGGGTATTTTCATCGGGGGGGGGGGTATTTCCCGAAGGGGGTATTTTCCGGAGGGTATTTTCCGGGGGGGGGATATTTTCCGCGGGGGGTATTTTTCACGGGGGGGGGGGTATTTTCCGGGGGTAGTTTCCGAGGGGGGGGGGGGTAAACGCCGGACACTGATTTTTTGATCCTTTCATAATACATACTACATAAGTACCAAAATTCCATCCCCCTACGGAAATTAAAAAAATAAAACTCAAATAAAATTGTCAAACTTGGAAAGCCTTATTTTCCACATTTTTTTTTTTTTTGGGGGGGGGGGGGGTATTTTCGGATGGTATTTTCCGAGGGTATTTTCCGCGGGGGGGGGTATTTTCCGGGGGTATTTTCCGGGGGGTATTTTCCAAAGGGGGTATTTTCCGCGGGGGTATTTTCCGGGGGGTATTTTCCGGGGGATATTTTCCACGGGGGGAGGGTATTTCCCGAGGGGGGGTATTCGCCGGGGGGGGGGGTAAACGCCGGACACCGATTTTTTGATCCTTTCATTACTATCTCTAATTATCTTCCTTCACTTCCAAAGTGTCGCAAAATTTCTTATTGTTTTCTATATCTTTTCTAACAACTTTATCATGGTTTTTCTTATCACTCTTTCCTGATCACTAGTTGTGGCCCCGTTCTTATCTTGAACTGGGACAAGTCCAGATTCACTTCTCCCTCTCAATTTTTTTAACATGCCAATGCAGTATTTTACTACTATGCCGTCTGCCTGCATCTTCCAGATTTTCAGTAATGTTATCCATGACCTCCACTTCACATATCTTACTAATGCTTTCTCTACTTTCTTTACATTCCTCTTATTTTTATATGATCTGTCGCTCAAATATCTCTTGTGCAACCTCCCCCTCTTTTGTACTAAACGTAAAGCAATTTTACTAAGATCCCTCTCTGTTTCTAATTTTCTGCTCTAGGACAACATCTGCTACTTCACAAACTATTTTCCTAAAATTATTACTTATATTTTATACATTGTCAAATTTTAGACTCCCTAGTTTAATATTCAACTGTTCCTGGAAAGGTTTTATCAGATTTTCATCCTAGATTCTAGCAATGTCGTAACTTCCTGGAAGGTAGCTACCCTTTCTAAGTTTCAGCCGTAGAATTAACCCTAGAAACTAGTAGATGGTGATATTTGCTTTTAACGCCAAAAACAGCATTCCTATATACCCAAGTATCTTGTATCAGCACTCCTATATTCCCTAGTACCTTATATCGATCCTGCCAGTCTTATCTTTACAATAAAAATCAATAAGGTTGGCCCTTTTACCACCATTTCGGTACCATTTTACCTTACGGGCCATTTTGTGACCAAATCTTGTATTGGTTTTAACTGGATTGTTATACCTTCAAAATCCCAGCAGTTTTAACCGTTATTATTTTTTTTTGCCAAATTTACCTAGGCTAGGATACCATCTATCCTTGTTTCTGCCAACATAGGGGTCAAAATCTCCTTATAAAAATACCATATTTCTACCTGGGACCCTCTTTGTTTTTTCCTGTAGCTGTAAGTAAAATTCTTCTGAGTCCCTACTATCTCCATCAGTTGGTTCTACTGCGGCATGTACTGCTATGACTGATACCCTGCAGTTTTTAATCGTGAAATGAGAAACTATCATTCTATTATTAATACCTTCCAACCTAAAAAAGACTGGCCAGCCTTCTTACTCATCCTTAGCCTAACTATGCACCTTTACTATGCCCCCCAAACTTTTTGCCTGAATTGATAAATTCTATATCACCTCATTTCATGTTTCTTATCCCCGGGGTTTTAGTTTCTGAAACTCCTAACAAGTGCAGTTCAGCTCTATATGGCTAGGATACCATCTATCCTTGTTTCTGCCAACCTAGGGGTCAAAATCTCCTTATAAAAATACCATATTTCTACCTGGGACACTCTTTGTTTTTTCCTGTAGCTGTAAGTAAAATTCTTCTGAGTCCCTACTATCTCCATCAGTTGGTTCTACTGCGGCATGTACTGCTATGACTGATACCCTGCAGTTTTTAATCGTGAAATGAGAAACTATCATTCTATTATTAATACCTTCCAACCTAAAAAAGACTGGCCAGCCTTCTTACTCATCCTTAGCCTAACTATGCACCTTTACTATGCCCCCAAACTTTTTGCCTGAGTTGATAAATTCTATATCACCTCATTTCATGTTTCTTATCCCCGGGATTTTAGTTTCTGAAACTCCTAACAAGTGCAGTTCAGCTCTGTATGGCTAGGATACCATCTATCCTTGTTTCTGCCAACATAGGGGTCAAAATCTCCTTATAAAAATACCATATTTCTACCTGGGACCCTCTTTGTTTTTTCCTGT
Source organism: Artemia sp. Qi Xiang Cuo (assembly GCF_049724085.1). NCBI lineage: Eukaryota > Metazoa > Arthropoda > Branchiopoda > Anostraca > Artemiidae > Artemia > Artemia sp. Qi Xiang Cuo. The sequence goes on along the minus strand of NC_142798.1, from coordinate 42,791,387 downwards.
AGCTGTAAGTAAAATTCTTCTGAGTCCCTACTATCTCCATCAGTTGGTTCTACTGCGGCATGTACTACTATGACTGATACCCTGCAGTTTTTAATCGTGAAATGAGAAACTATCATTCTATTATCAATACCTTCCAACCTAAAAAAGCCTGGCCAGCTTTCTTACTCATCCTTAGCCTAACTATGCACCTTTACTATGCCCCCCAAACTTTTTGCCTGAATTGATAAATTCTATCTCACCTCATTTCATGTTTCTTATCCCCGGGATTTTAGTTTCTGAAACTCCTAACAAGTGCAGTTCAGATCTATATGGCTAGGATACCATCTCTTCTTGTTTCTGCCAACATAGGGGTCAAAATCTCCTTATAAAAATACCATATTTCTACCTGGGACCCTCTTTGTTTTTTCCTGTAGCTGTAAGTAAAATTCTTCTGAGTCCATACTATCTCCATCAGTTGGTTCTACTGCGGCATGTACTACTATGACTGATACCCTGCAGTTTTTAATCGTGAAATGAGAAACTATCATTCTATTATTAATACCTTCCAACCTAAAAAAGACTGGCCAGCCTTCTTACTCATCCTTAGCCTAACTATGCACCTTTACTATGCCCCCCAAACTTTTTGCCTGAGTTGATAAATTCTATATCACCTCATTTCATGTTTCTTATCCCCGGGATTTTAGTTTCTGAAACTCCTAACAAGTGCAGTTCAGCTCTGTATGGCTAGGATACCATCTATCCTTGTTTCTGCCAACATAGGGGTCAAAATCTCCTTATAAAAATACCATATTTCTACCTGGGACCCTCTTTGTTTTTTCCTGTAGCTGTAAGTAAAATTCTTCTGAGTCCATACTATCTCCATCAGTTGGTTCTACTGCGGCATGTACTGCTATGACTGATACCCTGCAGTTTTTAATCGTGAAATGAGACACTATCATTCTATTATTAATACCTTCCAACCTAAAAAAGACTGGCCAGCCTTCTTACTCATCCTTAGCCTAACTATGCACCTTTACTATGCCCCCCAAACTTTTTGCCTGAGTTGATAAATTCTATATCACCTCATTTCATGTTTCTTATCCCCGGGATTTTAGTTTCTGAAACTCCTAACAAGTGCAGTTCAGCTCTGTATGGCTAGGATACCATCTATCCTTGTTTCTGCCAACATAGGGGTCAAAATCTCCTTATAAAAATACCATATTTCTACCTGGGACCCTCTTTGTTTTTTCCTGTAGCTGTAATTAAAATTCTTCTGAGTCCCTACTATCTCCATCAGTTGGTTCTACTGCGGCATGTACTACTATGACTGATACCCTGCAGTTTTTAATCGTGAAATGAGAAACTATCATTCTATTATTAAGACCTTCCAACCTAACAAAGCCTGGCCAGCTTTCTTACTCCTCCTTAGCCTAACTATGCACCTTTACTATGCCCCCCAAACATTTTGCCTGAGTTTATAACTTCTCTCTCACCTCATTTCATGTTTCTTATCCCCGGGGTTTTAGTTTCTGAAACTCCTAACAAGTGCAGTTCAGCTCTGTATGGCTAGGATACCATCTATCCTTATTTCTGCCAACGTAGGGGTCAAAATCTCCTTATAAAAATACCATATTTCTACCTGGGACCCTCTTTGTTTTTTCCTGTAGCTGTAAGTAAAATTCTTCTGAGTCCCTACTATCTCCATCAGTTGGTTCTACTGCGGCATGTACTGTTATGACTGATACCCTGCAGTTTTTAATCGTGAAATGAGAAACTATCATTCTATTATTAATACCTTCCAACCTAAAAAAGACTGGCCAGCCTTCTTACTCATCCTTAGCCTAACTATGCACCTTTACTATGCCCCCCAAACTTTTTGCCTGAGTTGATAAATTCTATATCACCTCATTTCATGTTTCTTATCCCCGGGGTTTTAGTTTCTGAAACTCCTAACAAGTGCAGTTCAGCTCTGTATGGCTAGGATACCATCTATCCTTGTTTCTGCCAACATAGGGGTCAAAATCTCCTTATAAAAATACCATATTTCTACCTGGGACCCTCTTTGTTTTTTCCTGTAGCTGTAAGTAAAATTCTTCTGAGTCCCTACTATCTCCATCAGTTGGTTCTACTGCGGCATGTACTACTATGACTGATACCCTGCAGTTTTTAATCGTGAAATGAGAAACTATCATTCTATTATCAATACCTTCCAACCTAAAAAAGACTGGCCAGCTTTCTTACTCATCCTTAGCCTAACTATGCACCTTTACTATGCCCCCCAAACTTTTTGCCTGAGTTGATAAATTCTATATCACCTCATTTCATGTTTCTTATCCCCGGGATTTTAGTTTCTGAAACTCCTAACAAGTGCAGTTCAACTCTGTATGTATTATCTACACTCAAATAATATTATTTTTATTTATACAAATAGCTGAGGTATTTTCCAGTTTCTGATAAGTGCTCTAAAAACTTCCCAGCTCATAGAATCTCATATTCGTCATCGTTTGTCAGAAAGCTGATAAAAGTCGAAACTCCTATAGCGGATGGCATTTCCGTGATAACTTACCAACTACATTAATAATAATCTGTTTATTAGAAGGGTAATAAGTTAATAACTTCGTTACTATTGAATATAAATTAGTCAATTGCATGCTTTATTTAGTTTTTTGCCCTTTTACTAATATTTGATGATCTCTTATTTTACTCTCTCCCTTTCTCTCTTCAAAGGGTTCATTGAAAATTGGTTCATTTGAATATTTGTAATGGGGATCTCTTTCCTTGGTGAATTTTACGTTTGCACTGAATTACCACAACATAGCCTACTCCCAGCTATATCGCCAATATGTTGGGTTTAGGCTATTTCCCTTGAAGATGGCCAATCATGTATGGGCACGCTCCTATCTGTTGTATCACAACATTTGTCTCATTTACTATGCCACATCGTCATCTCAACTTTTTGTGAAATTAATATATATGATAGTTCTTTCTTTTTTGGGGATTTTCTTCAATCCTTAAGATTGCTCAAAACACATTTTATGTTGTGTCTCATCTCTATTTTCTACTAAGTTTTTATTTTTTTTTGTCAGATCTTGACAATCACCATCTTACTCAATAAACCGGTTACGATTATATAATTGCTCATATAATTTTCACATTGCAATTATTTACTCATATAACACATAATTATAGCGTAAATTGTTTGTTGTTCTAGCAAATTATAACTGAAAGTAATGGGTTCATTTTTAGTCACTTAATTTGAGGATTCAATGTCTCGGAATTGACTTTGCCGGTCTTCGACTCCTTTACAAATAGTAGAAATTTGCTGCGATGATTTACCATTGATGGATCTTTGGCCGACGGCCATTCCTCAACTACGCAGACACCTCTAACCCTGAGCTACGATTACCCATCGATAGCAGACACACTTTGAATATTTTTTGGCCGCTAAAATATCAAATTCATACACATTCAATATAGAGGGTACTTTTGCAACAGAGGGATAACTATATGCTACAAACTATATATCGCAGTAAGATGGTGTAACCAGTCCTATATCTTTGAACATTTGATCAAATACCTAGCTTCAAAATTAAAAGTCACTCGATGAAAAAGTGTTGGAAAGTTGTATAGCTAGTTGAATGAAACTTTCGGGAATTGATCTACATTCAAAACTAGTCCTAACCTAACATAATCTGGATAGAAAGACAAAATTTTGTACTCTTTTGAAATATATAAATGTCATTAATTTTAAGTTTACGGGTCAACGGGGATGTTTACATTTAAACCAACTTAAGAAAAAGAGAACCCCTCATTCCAATCAAGTACCATCATGTACATCATTTTCACTGATATTAATCAGACCTTGCCACATCTATATAATCTTTTCGAGCCATCATTTTTTTTACCATCTAGGACGAATTTAAAGGGTTATGAAACTGGTGGAACATTTTATGTGAATAGGTATATATTACAAGTGACTAATTTTTGTTTCTTTTAGGGCCCTGACCGGAAAATACCCAGTAAGTAACTAATTTTTTTTTTATATCCTTTAATTTTAACTTTTATTAATTAGTACTTTCCTTATTTTTTTAATATGAAATGCTATTATAAATTCAACCTTTGAATCGTTACCTTATATAAAAATCGAAAGAAAATATAGCATGTCACTTTACTTAGAACTTCATATGCTCACTCAATATCGAGATTTCTGAAAAAGTATAGATTAAGTGCATTTGTTAGATGCTGATACCCTTATATACCCTATGTATACAAGGATGGTGAAACTACTTGTATGGTTGGAGCGTATTGAGCGTCGTAAAGAACCAGTTCCTGAGCCCTTTGGAGTTAGTACCAACTTTGTTGAGGATAAGTTCCAAGTTTTTCTCTAAATCTTACTCTTGTATGGTCAGCCACTGTATGCCGCTGATAATTGCTAAGATTAGCGACATAACTAGCAGTTGATAGTGCCATGAATTTTGCCTGAAAAAGAACGTTTTTAAATTAACCTTTAAACAGTCTGGTAAAACTAAAGTTTCCAAAAATTTCAAGTCCATTTCCCTCCTAACATACAACGACTGAAAAAAGGAAGAAATTGCAAAAGAAAAGATTGTATTTGGAAGTTAAGCCTGTATTTTGCCTTTTAACATCTGTAAATTAAGGTTCGCAGCAAAAATAGCACCCAGAACAGAGGATTCAAAACTCTAGTTTGGATTTCAGTATTATTTTAAATAAGCATCACTGTTTAAGAAAATAATTTCACAGAAATATGGTCAAAGGTAATTTTGAAATCTCTCAAATGTTGTAACCAAGTTTATTCATCTAACAACAATCATAGGGTAAATAGCGTATAATCAGTCTTTCAATTTGAAATTATGATTTTAGAATTATAATTTGGAGCATTTCGTTTTTTGTTTGTGGGCGTATACCATGTCTCTTCCAGGAACACAATTTTTATTCGGAAAGTTTAGAGTTTTTATTAAAATCAGATCGATTGTAACTTTCGAAACAGGCCATTTTATGTCCTATTAAGAATTAAAGAATTAAAGCTTATTAAGAATTAAACTAAACAAATATAATTTAATTTTTTTAATTCATTAATTAAAGAAATATTTATATTCTGAGTTTTGCTAAATACAAGGTATCCCAAAAGTTGTTTTACTAACACTAAGGGGAAAAACAACTGTTTAAAGTCGTGATTCCCAACGTGGGATGCAGGCCTCACCGGTGGGACATGGCAATATTTTGGTGAGTCTTGGGCAGGCCGTGCACCTATAGGCTGACTGTACTTTAGAGCCTTAGTTTTGAACAAAAAAACATTTTGATGTCAATGACGTGACACTCAAATGCATTTAAAGAACATAAAAGATAGTATTGCAATTGCAATGATGTTATAAATTGTACAAAAGGTGCTGTATTGAGAAAGTATTTTTCATTGGTATTAAATATGCCTAAAGGACGACCCAAAAAAAGATACCAAGTTAATAGCCATTTAAGCTTCATTCTAATGAATACACGTAGAATTCTGAATAAAAAATTTTAAATATCACGAGGGGGTCATCAGAATTTTAGAAATTGCCTGATGGGGCATGGCCCAAAATTGGTTGGGAACTACTGGTTCAAACAATGTACACATAAACCGAGCTGATATGCTGTATAGTTATGGATAATTCTGAAATTCTTAGAATAGAAAATACTGGCTGATACAGATATTAGTTTCAATGAAGCAAAAATGAGCAGACTCCGCTGGAAAATAAATATGTTTTTTTTAGCTCAGCAGTGTAATTCTTGTCTTTTATTCCATCGGGTTTTCATTTCAAAGTTTTACTAAAATTTGTATTTCAACAGCCTAAAGTGCGTTTGGCCAGCAAGCATGAGCGATCCCAGGACAGACGAACGTTTACTGATAAGAAACAATTATACGAGGGTGTAAGTTTCGCTAGATCCATATTGTGTAGATACCCTTTTATCGTCTTGCTTTGATGTCCATACGCCTAGTGTAAGCCCTTTTATAGAAACCCGTTGTTATAAACATTTTAGTCATTTTACATACCCGTGTTGGCTCTTCCAGTAGTGTTAGCTATACAACTACACGGTGAAATAAGCTTCGTAATGTGTTTTGGGCTTAAACTACGGGAAGAGAGGGGGGTTTTCTTTAATATCATTAAGAAGTGAAATATTTAGCCTTAATTTCAGCCTTTTGAGAAGCTATAATGACAAATAGTTAAGATGTAGCTTTTGAATTGTCACTTAAAACTAATATTGACACATTTTATAAACAGGAATGAAATAAAAAGGAATATGAAACTAAATTTTAAAATAAAAAAGAATGATTCTGTAAACTATGGCAAACAAACACAAACAAGGGAAAACCCCAAGCTATAAAGCTTGATGCGCTTGGTTTAACTTAAATTTGGAAAGTTTCTCCATAAAAAGGCTTATGCTAGCGTATCTATATATTTTGTCAATTTCAATTAGTATACGTGTTTAGTTTAGCCTGCTTATACGTGGCTGGAATCATAACAGATGTTTACTACGTCTCAAATTTTTGTAAATTATCAAATTTGCCATATTATGTAACATTAACTGCAGGAATAAAAAAAAAAAAGTTGAACAAAACTGTTACCTATTCTAGCGTGCTTGTAAAAACTGTGAGTAGGTTCCCCGACTGGTACTCAATAGAAATTTGCAAACAAGAAGCAACATTACATTTATATATTCATACACTGAAGTGAGTGTTAATATCAAATTGACTTAAGATGATAATTTTTGGCCTGATTGTCAGCCACGTATGAACAAGCAGTAGGCTATGTTCCGTATTTAAGTGTTTTTGTCTGCATGTACTTAATACCATTTCAACTATCGTAGCCGAAGATTCAATTAGCATCTAAATTTGAGCGTCGTGTTGACCACAGATCCTACCAAGATAAGATAAGCCTATATGCTGGTGTAAGTTGTTTTCCCCCTAAGAGTTCCTGCTAAATGCGATTAAAGCTTTCATTGCTTATTTCAGTCGCTTTTTTTAATAAATGCTTTTTCATAATCAGAAGCATCTTCGCAGCTTTTTTTATTTATGCATAAATTCAAATCAAGAAAAAGAACTATTCTTTTGGTTAGTTTACTTTGGGCACGTGTAGATTTATCCGGGAAGGGTTCATTTGCCAAAACCATAAAGAGTTATTTATGGAAAGTCGTTTTTCATGCTTGTAAAAAGGCTTGTCGTCTTTCCTCAAATTCTCACATGTTAATGATCAGTTTTTTATTTTCATTTTTATTTCCAATAGTTTGTTTACTTTCATTCTATTAAAGTATTCTTGATGTTATCTAGGGTTTATTTCAGACTTTTAGGTGGATCTAATATTTTTATCTAAACCAGAAGAAATACAACCTCAATCAAATGATTTTGAAACAATGCTACTACGTAATCGAAGCAGAACATAGACAACTGATAAGGTGTGTTGATATAGTCCAGTCACATTAGGAGATTAGGTGAAAATAATTCTCTTAACTAGAAAACCTTGTACATGTATAGTACTAGCATCCGATAACAACATATTAAAAATCAACATTCCTCTGTGCTATGGTCTTAATCTTGGTAAATGGCGGCCGATTTTCTCCATTTTGACAATATTCTACTAACCAATGGAAATACAAAAAAAAATTAAACAAAAGTTAAATAATCCTAAAGAATTCATCTTTTTAGGCCTTGTAACTATTGTCCTATCTTTAACGGTTATTGAGAAAATTCAAATTAGTAATTAGTAATAACAAAACTTGAATTTTGTTCGAGTTCTGGTACTTTTATTTTTTTCTCGAAAAAATAAAACTCTGTAGTGGCCCTACTAAGTGAAACTTCACTTGAAGGCAGGGTTTAGGTATTAAGTGTATACATTAAAAATATTTTTAGGTATTCCAAAAAAAAGATAACAGTAATAACATACATGTCCCTGGTTACATAGTATTGGTAAGATAGTGGGTTGTAAACAAAGAAAAATATTTAACAATAATAGTTTGGGATGCGCCCGATGAGCTGAGCCACCATCATCATTGACCGGCGTCTACAGGATTCGTCCTTATCGCTGGCTTGTGCGATTTAAGGTAATTTAAGGTAGTACAAAAATAAACTAGTACCATTAGCATCTGTCACCTCATCAGTTACAGTGAGAGGAAATGTAGTTTAAATCCATGTACAACAATTATTTAATACGATCATTTGTTAACATAGCATTCCAGAAGAGTTAAAAGAGTGTTTCAATTATGAATTGGCACCAAGATCTACTTCCCCTTTTGATGGATGTCTATGAGAAAGGGTACAAAATATTCTCTAGCTACTGCTTTCAAAGAGGAGGAGCAATCTATTATTCCCAAACAGGATTGAATCTTCATCCATGATGGAGGACACCTGTTACATTGTTTAGTGTCGCCTAAATCTGCTACGTATAGTGAAGCAGTTGACGCTAACAAGTCATTTGTGAAGGCACACTTTGGTAAAATACTGTTATTGTATCTGACGATTATCCAGACAGCCCAACTATTAAAGGCTACAGTTATTCCGCTACAGAAATCCCATAGCAGAAGTTCATCAGGCGGATTTTCTATCTAATCCAGAAAATAAAAAGACTCAGCACTTGGCTTTACTGCCATCTAGCTTCAAAATTGATACGAAAGCAACAGATACTGCTAATATATTGATCACTGCAGTAGCTCTGCAACGTGCTACAGTTAATAAGAAAGTAGTTGTTGTTGCTTAGGATTGAGATTTTAGTCTTACAAACAAGTGAATTCACTGCTGAAAACATTTGGTTATGTCCAAATGTATTGGTTATGTCCAAAAATATTCTGTTATACAGTGTCAGGTTGTGACACCACATCCGTTATTTTCAGAAAAAAAAGAAAGTAAAATTGTCTAATTTCATTAAAAAAAGAAGAACGGCTTTGATATACAGTGAGCGTTTTCAATGACAGAAATGCAGCCAAACAATGAATCGCAGCAGCAGGAGGAATTTATATTGTTGCTTTGTATGGTAAACCAAAGAATAAAACATTGGAAGGGCACATATTTTTCATGTACCACCAATAAACTGTACCAACCATTCTGAGAGAATCATGCATGTTATTCTTCCAATTGTAAGAAGTGTTCTGACTACTATGAGTGCAAACGAGCAGGCCTGCTATCTTCAACGAAATGTGGTAAATGTGAGGGATTGTAACGTGAGGCCTCGCCAAAGGTGGACTTGGATGAATCCGAGATTATAGAACAAAATGAAGAATCCAAATGCCTTAAATATTAATAGCTGTTCTGCCTTTTTACTTTAAAATGTTCATAAATAAATAGAAACTAAGGAATATTGTGTATTTCAATAATATCGATGCCTATATGCCAAACCTTAAAGATTAACAACTTAGTAAATTAAATTTTCCACTTCAACAGTTGAAATTTGAACAAAATTTAAATTTTGTCATTGCTAAATTTAAAAGTTTCTCAATAACAGATAGACATAGAACGAAAGTTAAAAGTATTAAAAAGACTTATCTTTTTATGTTCTTTATCTTTTGTTTGAAATCTATTTCTGTATTTCCAACGGACAGTAAAATATGGTCAAAAAGTTAAAATCAGCCGCCATTTTCCAAGATGGTGGCCATGGCAGAGCATACACGAATGATGATTTTAATGTGCTGTTACTTGGTACCAGTACTACGCACATGCAAAGTTTCCCATTTTAGGGAATTGTCTCTAGGTAGAAGAGTATTTTTACTTAATATGACTTGACTATTATGGCAAACAACTGAAGTAACTTTTCTTTTGCCATGTCCAAATCGACTAAATCTGAATTCAAATTAATACAAATTAACTTTTTCTGTTGAAATCATATGATAACCTGGATGCTTAATGTAGAATATTGCATGCTTTTAACTCCAACTTACATTCAACATAATAATCGTTGATTGTAGTCGCACTCGAAAAAAACTAGCCAAAAACCCATAGGCAGTATGGAATGCAAAAAATACCGAATTTACCTGTTCATTCCTCTTTATATACTTCACTCTTCGTTTATTTTTTTCGTGTATGCTCTGTAGTTTTGCTCTTTTTGTTTTTTTCTATTTCCTATCAAGAGTTTTACACTCTATTTTCCTTTAGAGTTTTATTGCTGGTGTTGTTTTGTTGTATTTCGTTTTTCTTCTTCTTTTTATCCAGTCATATCGTGAATTCTTTTCAATTTTTGTTCTGTGTTTCCTTGAAACCTATTAAACCCAACCGAAACAAATACAAAAGTTCGCGGTAACGAACAGTAAGTAAACAGCAATTCATGCTAATAGCTGCCGAAAACCAAAATAAAGATTTTTGAAAACAATGTATGCGTAAAAATAATTCCAATTTTATCATAATTCCAAATATGTAAAATTTATTGAGCTTAAAATTACCCTTCAAAAATTATGTGCCACCAAAATTGTACTAGTCTTAGAAAAGGAGAGAAAATGTCTTCGAAAGGGAATGATCTTAATGAAAACTACTCAGTTTGTGTCGACAAAAATGCAAAATTTTGTTGTTTTTTTCGAGAAGATTTTCACGGATGCGTGTCTATTTGTTTTGTTGTATTTTACAACAAGGGGGTAATTGTGTCCGACTATTGGCCATACTATATTGGAAGGGGGCTTATTTAAACTGAAATTATAAGGCATAACACCCTTTTTACGTACCAAAAGAGATTACGAAACATCAAAGCGGCGTTTCTTCCATTTTGTGGCGCGGAACGCCATTTTTCCCCGAAGAGATATATATTACCATTGAAAGCAAGCTGTAAGATATTTAATCAACATATAATAAAATAATCAAAAAACTTTTTAATCTGCTATCCAATTTTGGAAGCCATAATACCATGTGGTGGCATATTTGTTTCTAAAGATAGATGCAGCCCATACGGTTAACGTAGACAGTCATTTCTAAACTCCGTCTAACTGAGTTGATTTGTTTGAAGCTTTTAAACTTAAGTAAAGATGTGTAAAGGAGACGAGGGTCTGGGTGTGGGAGGGGGTTGGAGTCTGGTGGGGTGAAATCGACTAAAAATCTGAGAATTAATGAAAGGGTGTTTGCCTCCAAGGTTCAGAGGCAATACTGGAACCATTCCTCTCTAACTATACGTACATTCCAAAAGGAATAACTCTTATTATTGGTCGTTTACACAGTAAATAAAACTAACGGTCGTGGAATATTGTTTAGTTGGGCACAAGCTATTAGGGTAGATACCAGCAGGTGATTTAAACAGGAAAGGGATGTTTCTCTCTCCGTTTTTTTTTAAACTTTCCGTGAGCTGCGCTTTAGATGAATTTGATTAATGTGGATGCTATCGACTTACCCTCTGACCTCCCTTCATCTGGAAGAATGCATATGCGTTCAAATATGGATTTAAGTATACAATGTTTGCGCTTAGAAGAGAAAATCCCCCTCTTGTTGCAGAAACTATGGTTATTTAGAAAAGTTTCATTTTATTTGAAAACCAAATCCACTAATTGAGCAAATTACTTTTTCATCGAACTGGTTTAACTTAATCTGCACGGAGGTGGTAAACTTGGATTACCTAAACTTCCTTTTTTTGCAAGTATAAAGCGCTCGTACATGTCATATGCATATACAATTTGATGTTTACAGATTTAGGTTTTATCTGATTTTTTTAAGTTAAGCCCATTATTATTTTATTCATTTTTTTTTCTGGGAGTAGAAGCATAATATAGTAACCTTTAGGGGAAAGTTTAGTATCGAGAGTGAAACTAGTAAAAAAGAGAAGAAATTTAAACTCAGACTTTTATTGTTTTTTGTGTATTTAGGGCTTTGATGCAGTAGTAAATGAAGAGATGGAGAAGAGTTGGCAAGAAAAGTACCAGGAATTTCTAAGCCGACCAAAAAGTAAGTCGGTAAAGTCAGAATTCAGGTCCCTTGCTTTACCCTGTAGAAGCAATGCGAAATTTAAGCTTTTTAGGTTGTGTTTGAACTTATTATGTATTAAGATAGGATTCCTTAGATGCTAGAGGACTGGATAAAATGAATACTGATATTCATAAGGCTCACTGGAAAATCCATCGGTGCATCTCCCCCCGTCCAGTAAAAAAAGAAAGTAAAAAAGACACGGCGATTGCAAAATTAGCGTTTAAAAGCTACAAAATGACAGATGTGTCAGGCAAATCTGTCAATGAGTTTCCAAAACTATTAATAAAAGGAGTAACAAATATTTTTAGCCCCTTCCTCTTCTCTCTAAAATCGTGGACCTGCCACTGATTAATCTGTTTCCTAGGTCCTAGTTTTTGAGGGCAGAACCTGGCCGGCCAAAATCAAAATACATTAAGGGTATAGTTAAAGAGTTGAGCTAATGTGTTTTGAATCTGGGCAGATGCAAAGGGAGGTGCCTACTAGTTTCCCAATCGTAAAAAATTGATACAGCAGACATTGACTTTATATGGTGTGTATTCCAAAAAATTTCAAATTCATGAATATTATATTCTGATTTGAACGACCAATTTCGTTCCCAGTTCTTACCATCTATGGAATCTTATGAAATTGTTTCGCTTATTCAGTGATTTTTTCTCTCATAAACTTTGACCCAGTTTGTAATAATTCTCTGTTCAGGGTCTGGAAGCTGCTGTACTTCAAGAAAGTGAAAAAACTTGGCAAGATAGAATGGGAGAATTCGTAAACAGACCCAGGGGTAAGACAAATATTACATGCACTTACTCACTTATCAGTTACAACCTTCAGTTCTTTATTTCTTATTGTCGTGCATGTTTTGTTCTATCACCTTTCCCATCTTAATTTGAGTCTATTTAGTTTACTATTGGGTCACAAAAAGACGTTTCTCGTTTGAACAAGCAGGAACAGTGGTGGTTTGGCTCTGAAGATCCTTAACCATAAATTAGGTCTAAGTTTTTACTTTTATCTAATTTCTCTTATCTAACCTTTTGCTCTTATCTTGCTTACTTTTATACTTATCTTACTTTTATCTTTACTCTTAACTAATGGTACGGATAGACTGAATGGTACGGAATACAGATAAACTAAAATTGCCTTAGCCACATTAAGACATAGGAATAACAAATTCATTGCTGATATTTCTTTTTTGTTTTCTTCGAATATTCAGGCAAAATAGAATGTAATGGTATTTTAATTTATCAAATAGTATTTTACTAAGCATGTTATTTCCTCTCTATAGTATTGTCAGAATTTGACGTCTGATGACGATGAAGGGAGGAGGGACTGAAAACTAAGAAAATAATCACCCTTATATAAGTTGTATCGGATCAACAGTCAAAATACCCTTTTCAGGTTTCGTGCATACCACAAAACTATTCTGGGTTATCTTTGATTTTGCAGCCGTTTTTCAACTTCATACTTTTCCATTCACGAGGCGTGAGGGCACAGGAGTTCTTCAATAAAAAAACATCATTTTCAACACTTGTTATTGCAGTGCATGCTAATTTAGATTACAAATTTATAATGAAGCACTGTAAAGCATTTTGAACTAGGTATGCCTCCTTTCTCATGCGAAAAGGTAGTTCCGTATTCACCCTTTCTGGAAATTTCTAATGCATAATTTTTCATATTTCTAACATATTTACAATATTTTTCCAATCTGGGCTATATACAAAAGCTTCTATTGTTTCAAATTGGTATTATTTGGCATTATGAACCAACTGCTAACAACAAATAATGCTAATGCTAACAACTAAAAATAATGCTAACAACAAATAAGTAAAATTTGGTTATAGCTTAAGACCGTTTGCATAGCTTGAAGAGGGAGGGGGCTAGCATACAGCTAAACTGGAAGTGACTCTGAAAATCTAGTAAAAAGAAACCTTCTGAATCGTTGCAGATTCTATTGCAGCAACTGCAGCAAGCGTGGTCTGGTCTTCAAGAGAGCCAGGATCCCCTGCCCTCCCACACAAAGATCCCAAGCTATGTCTAGAAAAGAAATATAGTCAGTAAAACAAACTATTCAGCAATTTTATTTTTTTGCAGCAAGATTGCCCAAGTGGTTTGGTGAACGACCAGGTAGAAAACCAGGCGATCCCGAAACTCCTGAAGCCGAAGAGGTGAAGATAGACGACGAAATTCCTGACCCAATCCTTCCTCAAGATGAACCAGAAGAAGAAGAAGAAGAGGAGGAGGAAGCTGAGGAAGAAGAGGAGGAGGAAGAAGAGGAGGAGGAAGAAGAAGAAGAATAAATTTATCCACTATATTAAAGTAACTATATCATTTTATTATGCAAAATTTTTTTCTACAAACCCACAAATTTTTAATAATTTATCAAGAGACTGAATAGCCTATTGACTAAACAAAAATATGCTTATAGGGTCTACTTTCTAAACTTTTGACTATCCAACAAAAAGTTGCTAACTGTGAACGAGCAAATACTCTTAGGTAGCAATTGTTGGTGAAAACTACTAATAAAAAGACATAATTCTTTAAATTATTTTGAAGTTTCTGAGTGGGAATTTAGAAACAACTGAGCTTCGGAAAATAAAAGTAAGTTTCAAAGTTTAATGAATAAGGCGGAAAGTTTGGTGTTGATTTTTCATGCACATTTTAAACCTTGTACGCTGTTAAGGAATATTTGAGGCTTCATTTTTAAATTTTTGACTGAACCCTGCGTTTTGATGACGGTTCGTAAAAGAAACGATCGGTTCGCAATAAAAGGAAGTCAAAACTTCGCAAATTTTCATCGAAGTCGTTCTTGTTATGTAAATCAGTGCAACCCTTCTGGAGATTAACTGGACTACTTTCCACATTAGGACGGATTCCTGTTCTGCCCCTCTTTTTGGCGCCTTCTCATTTTTCCACACATAAAAATCTTTCATGTCAAGGACATTGAACCTCGTGGTCTTTCTAGAGTTCTGCATGAGATGTAAAGACCCTACAATTCTTCTACAGTATCAGCATTTCTTTTGTTTTTCTCCATACATCTATGACCATAATCAGCCGTCATATGAGCGTGATTCTTCGTCAAGATTTTTGATCGTCAAGATCCGTTGATTTTGAATTGAAGTTATCAAGTATTTTGCAATAGGTTGCATAGGTTACATCAAGACGCTGGGTAATTGTAGACAGAGAAAAGCCAAGACAGGTAGTCCAAGAAATTGAGAGGCAAATGTTTAAATGGCTGGGGCACGGGTAAATGGCAGGAGTATGCATGACTCTCTTATTGGACACATACTTGTCAGGTTAGTTTTTGGAAAGGCCCCCAGATTTGGTTTAGAATGTGACCAACTCTTATTTTGAGCAGTGCAAGTTGTCACACCAGAAGGCAAACTGTTTTATCTCTCGTAAATTTCTGACTCACCCGTAAATTTCCAAGTAGCCATCAGTAGCCCTGCCATAAATGGTTTCATGCCAGACTTTGCAATGCGCTACGTCAGGCACATTTACCCTCTTTAGGGATGTGAGAGTCTCATTGAAAACAACCAAGTGACTAGTAAAATGGGATTCCTTCATTCTGGGCGTGATAGGTAATAAAAGAACCTATCGTATTTCAAAACTATAGATTGCTCTTTCTTGGCTATTCGGATGTTGCCAATCCTTTTCCAACTCCCTTACTGCCTTCTCAGCCATCTGCTTTTGATTTTCGTACATTTTTCTTGCGGTTCTCCCAGTTTAACGTAACCCCCTTAACCATTTTTCTTATCAATATATAGACATACGCCACGAGCTCAAAGCCACGAGCATTGAGTCAAAAACGAGGCATATGCTTGAGCATAAGCCTCCTTTGTGTCTTCGTAGTCCACACGCTTTACTGGCATGTGTCTATTTTGTCTCTCTTTAATGGTAATAGATGCAAAATGTCTGACGGCTGCAATAGATTACTCAAGCCGAGTTTACTCAGGCTGTATATGCAACCCATTTTCGACCAAAATTTGTATGTTTTATTTATTCGTTTATGAACCAACAAAATTACTGCCAAAATAGTTCACAGCAATTGTGACTTCAAAACATGTCTATAATCGGAGTATGAAGGCTTAATATAATGCTTAAAAGCCAAAAACTCAGTTGCAAAACAAAAACAAGTCTGGACCTGGATATCAACAAGATATTCAAAAATTTCATTTTTCTGGGTTTTCTTTTAATTCTCAGTCTTCTTGTGCTTGTGATATGTCAACATAGGTGACCAACAAGGTGGTTTTCTCAGTAATTTTCATCCTCAGTGGTTAGCAACAAATCTCTATTAAAATCCTGTAAATTATCAATTGAATCATTATCGCTTAAGGTATATAGTATTGTGATGACGAGTTACATTTTTGAGCACTGTCGCTTTATTGATAGCATTTCCGGTTTTGCAATTCATTTCTTCATTGTTAGTAGATTTTGCGCCTCAGAACTGCTGACGCTTTAGTATGGATGATCATTTGAGCCACAGATGGCGCATTTAATCGGTTCGGTGCAAAGGTTGGGAGCTAGAATGGTCCTCTCCGCATTTTGAACATTTGGCCTCATTCTGGCAGAATTCGGCCGCGTGGCCAAAAGCTTGACCTTCAAAGTATCTCATTGGGAGGAGAAACAGATACTCAGAGATTGGGATATGTAATGGATCCCTGGAAGGGATTTAATAGCACTATCAAGGTCTACTTTGTTTGCTTCCGATGGAATTGATCTTTGATGTTCGGCCCACTTGCATAGCCATCGAAACTGGCGTCAACTAATGTGAAGTACTTCTGTACAAAAGCTAAGTAAGAGGAAGCTACCTCTTCTTAAGTGGATAAATGCCCCATCCTATGAAGTAGCTAACCACCATCCATCGATATTGTGGCATGTTCGCGTCGGCATTTGTTGAACCTCAGGTTTTGCTGCTTTCATATATCAGCTATAAGTGCAGTCTTATCTGCCGGGCGCCTAACTTTATGACACGTTGAATAGGATAGGTAGAATGTCGATAGCTCATATTTGAGAGTATCAGTTAGATTCGAATCATCTGTTGACGCTATAGCACAAAGCCGTTGAAATAATAATGAAGGAACTATTTGAATTACTTCGTCGTTTGCCAGTGGTGAATATTTTGTGGTGAAATTCACTACACAATCTTTACTATTGGATGAATATGAGAAGACGCATTTACCCGTCATTGAATCGAGCATTTTCAATCTGATCTGTTGTGTCACATCAACGTTCACGTTGATTGCTGCTTCTACACCTGTCGAGATCCATAGCAGATTCTTAGCATATCTGAATGGGTCCTGGAATTGGACATATTTGAGCAGCCGATGCGTACCCAACGCATCCCTCTCCATACAAGTAACCGATGACTCAACATGCTGGTCTCTTGTCATGTAGGTCGTGCCAGCAAGGGATTGCATCAAAGTGTTTTACCGCCTGCTCCTGAAAGCCTTCTCAAACTGATTCACTACAGCTGTAAGGGTGACCGGATAGCCTTCGATGCGTTTGCAAACATGATGACCTTTTCTGCACTATTGTTTTCAGCCAAGGCCATGGAACGTGCTGCCTCAATGTATCTTTGGCTGAGCCAAAGATACAAGATTTTGACTGAGCCAAATCTTGTGTTTTATTCAATAGCTTTTTAACCAAAACGAAGTTGTAATTCTTTTGGAGTTATCAGAGGCAACGATGTAGCGTTGCCTATAGTAAAGGCCATACGGCTCCAATGTTTTATTTTTTTTTTTCCCAGAGGCACTTCATATGGAAGGGGTCGTCGTAGAAGCTTCAAAGGGGGCTCATTCGATTGGAAATCGAGAGTTCTATTGCCATTTTTAATAGTCAAAAATGATTGGAGGGAAACTAGCCCCCCCCCCACGCCCATCAGTCCCCCAAAAACATCCAATCAAAATTTTGATATAGCCATTTTGTTAAGCGTAGTTGGTTTTCACATAGAATGTATGTTTTTGAGGAAGACACTCCCCCACAACCCTCAGGGCAAGGGTTTTAAGTTATGCCTTGGGGGCATGTAAGGTTTTTATTGAAGGCGCTGTCGTAGAAACTTCAAAACAGGCTCATTTGATTGGAAATTAAAGAACTAGTGCCCTTTTTAATAGTCGAAAGTGATTGGAGTATAACTAGCCTCCTTACCCCCCCCCCCCCCCGCCCATCATTTCCCCAAACACATGCAATCAAAATTTTGAAATATCCATTTTGTTCAGCATAGTACATTTCCACATAGAAAATATATTTTTGAGGAGGACACTCCCCCAAAACCCTCAGGACAAGGGTTTTCAGTTATGCCCTGGGAGCATACAATGTTTTAATAGAAGGCATTGTCGTAAGAACTTCAAAACAGGCTCATTCGACTGGAAATTAAAGGGCTAGTGACCTTTTTAATAGTTGAAAATGATTGGAGGGCAGCTCGCCCCCCCCCCTCCCCACGCCCATCGATACCCCAAACACAGCCAAACAAAATTTTGAGATAGCCATTTGGTTCAGCGTAATTGATTTCTAGATAGAAAATTTGTTTTTGAGGAGGATACTCTCCCACAACCCTCGGGGCAAGCGTTTTAAGTTATGCCCTGGGGGCGTATAAGGTTTTTATAGAAGGCGTTGTCGTAGAAACTTCAAAACATGCTCATTCGATTGGAAATTAAAGGGCTAGTGCCCTTTTTAATAGTCGAAAGTGATTGGAGTGTAACTAGCCCCCTTCCCCCCACGCTCATCATTTCCCCAAACACATTCAATCAAAATTTTCAGATAGCCATTTTCTTCAGCGTAGTTGATTTCCAGATAGAAAATATATTTTTGAGGAGGACACTCCCCCACTACCCTCAGGGCAAGGGTTTTAAGATATGCCCTGGGGGCATATAAGGTTTTTATAGAAGGCGTTGTCGTATAAACTTCAAAACAGGCTTATTCGATTGGAATTTAAAGTTCTAGTGCCCGTTTTAATAGTCGAAAGTGATTGGAGTGCAACTAGCCCCCCCCCCCCACGCCCATCATTCCCCCACACACCTCCAATCAACTTTTTGAGATTGCTATTTTGTTCAGCGTAGTTGATGTCCATATAGAACATATATTTTTGAGGAGGACACTCCCCCAGTACCTTCAGGGCAAGGGTTTTAAGATATGCCCTGGGGGCATATAAGGTTTTTATAGAAGGCGTTGTCGTAGAAACTTCAAAAAGGCTCATTCGACTGGACATTTAAGGGCTAGTGCACTTTTTAATTGTCTAAAATGATTGGAGGGCAACTAGCCCCCCCCCCCACGCCCCTCAGTCCCCCAAACACATCCGATCAAAATTTTTCAGATAGCCATTTTGTTCAGCGTAGTTGCTTTCCAGATAGAAAATATGTTTTTGAGGAGGACACTCCCCCACAACCCTCAGGGCAAGGGTTTTAAGCTATGCCCTGGGGGTATATAAGGTTTTTATAGAAGGCGGTGTCGTAGAAACTTCAAAAAAGTCTCATTCGATTGGAAATTCCAAGGGCTAGTGCCCTTTGTAATAGTCGAAAGTGATTTGACGCCAACTAACCCCCCTTTCACGCTCACCTTTTTCCCAAACACATCCAATCAAAATTTTAAGACAGCCATTTTATTAAACGTAATTTTAAGTTCTGGAAATTAGGTCTTTGAGGATTACAACTCCCCCAAAGCCCTCAGGGCAAGGGTTGTAATTTAAAGATTCTGCGAATCCTTCATATTATTTCTTATAGAAGGGATGCTCGTATAAACTTTAGAGAGGGCTCATTTGATTGGAAATTGCAAGTTCTTGTTCACTTTTTAAGAGTCAAAAGACACCGAAGGGCAACTAGTCCCTCTCCCTCCTCCACGCCTTAAATGCATCAGATAAAAATTTTGAGATAGACATTTTGTTTAAATAGTTTAAAGTTCTGATAACAAAAACTCCGGTGTCGACATAGCCCACCAGGGCCCAGGGGTAGGCGTTGTAAGTTATGCCCTGGGGCATAACTTATTAAGGGGGGTTTATAACTTATGGCAAGGGGTTTTGTATGGGGAGAACACATAGGAAATCTATTATAATTGTCCAATTAAAAGGTTAAAATATATACTCTCCGATAGATGCAAAATTGCTTTTGCACACAAATTCCAATTAAGGTTAATTCCAAACAGTCGTAATCCCTTTGTGTGAGTAAGTGCAATGGTCTAAACCCCTTATTGGAGCTATTTTTTCAATCCATTCATTGTTGTCAATCGCTGTCCACAAGTTATGCAAGCTGTCTATTGTTCATATATAAGATTTTTATCAAAGTGGTAAACGTATAGACTTTGAAAAAAGCCTCATTCGATTTAAATTGAAAGTTCTAGATCCGTTTTTTAAAGTCAAGAATAATCGGACAGTAAGCAACCCCCCATGCCATAAAAACTTGAAGCTTTTTGCGATACAAACTGAACAAAAATTAATTAAAAAAAAATATCCGAAAAATAAGTTTTTAAAAGAAAATTAAAGGCCATTTTAAACTTAAGCTCAGGAGATACAAATACCTGTTAAAATTCAAACTCAAAACGACCAGAAATTACTATTAAAGAATAAATGAAACCCAAAACGAACAGAAATTAAATAAACAATCATAGCAAAGAACATACAACAAGTAATAATATAAATGAATAAATAGATCTTAAAGCGAGTAATGCTTGGATTGAATATGAAAATCAAGCTCAAAACGAAAACAAATATTTTGCTATTAAAGCATAAATGAAACTTAAAACGAACAGAAATTAAATAAACAATCAATGCGAACAAACATACAATATATGTTAATGTAAATGAATAAATAAATCTTAAAACGAGTGAAACTTAAATTGAATATACAAATCAAGTTTGAATCGAATAAAAATAACTACAAACAAAGTTTTGCGTATCACTTAGTCGCAGAAGTCTAAAACCTATTTTGTCATTTGCACCTTACTGAAAACGAATTATATTACAAATTTTGTCTTTTGTACTTAATATAAAAAATAAACATTAAAATTACAGTAAAATTTTTAACTGATGGGCTTTCAGCAATTAATATCATTATACATCAAATATTTAGTTTAATTTATTAGTTCTTTTCAAGATTGGTCAAGACAAATATAGTTTCACTACAAACAAAATTTGGATACTGCTCCCTTCTTTAACTGTAAAAACCTAAAGCCTTCTGCGTCATTGGTGCTTCACTGTAAACGAATTACTCGTATATTACAAATTTATTATTTTCCAGTTCTTACAGCGTTGAAAATGAAAATAAAAATTACAGTGGAAAAAAATCTTGAACTGATGGATCTTTCAACAATTAATATCATTATATATCTAATATTCAATTTGATTTTGTTTATACTTTCCAAGACTGTTCAAGACTCAGATAGTTTTGCCATTTTTTTTAACTCTGCCATTTTTTTTTAACTAATCGTGTTAGTTTGTTATGAAAACATTCTATGGCTTCTAGGCATTTCTATTTGAGCGGAAAACTGCACCTCAAACTTTGTGGAATATGCATTTTCTTGCATGAAACACCAAAATATAATAAAATGTCAAGTTTCGGAGTTTTCCACCTCTCGCAAGCAAACGCCATTGGTATTTTTGAATCCACATGGTCAATTTAGGGGGTGGAGGGTAGGCTAATTCTCGTAGCAGCCCCATTCCGTCGTGGTATGGTTCACATTTTCAACACATGGCGTCCGGACTATCATATAATCTATCAAGCATACAACTACCCCAAATCAGTATCAATAAATAAATGAAACCCTAAACGAACAAAAATTACAATAAATATTAGAGGCATACTCATAACGAGCATGAATTAATGTGAGTAGGGTTCAAAACCCCTATGCTTTCTAAAAGCCAGAATATAATTTGTACTTTACTGAAAAAAAATTCAAATGAGTTTACTGAAAAAAAATGTGCATTGTCAATTTAATATACATACGCTGATATTTATTCCCTAAAATCTTAATTAATTTTTGATTTCGTAAAGTTACAAAAGTGAAAACATTTCAAAGAATTGTTTTCAGTAAAGCGCCAATGACGCAGTAGGTTTTAGGCTTCTGCAGTGAGGCGATACCCAAACTCTTGTTTGTAGTTATTTTTATTCGATTCAAACTTGATATATATATATATATATATGTGTATATATATATATATATATATATATATATATATATATATATATATATATATATATATATATATATATATATATATATATATATATATTATATGGATTCTTATTGTTGCTTGTCTTGTAACCGCAGTTATATGATTATTCAAGCAAGTCCGATTTCTAACAACAATCTCTACTAAGCTTCAAACTTTTGGTTTATTTTTAAGGTTTTTGAATTGTTGTAATTCCTTGTTAAAATATACAAATACTTTTGAAATTACCAGTTTTTTTGCTCTTGGCGCAATTTAATGTCTTTTCATTCTGGAGTCTATTCAAAGATATTTGATTATTACAGCAAGTCCGAATTCTAACAACGATTTCTACTAAGCTTCAAACTTTTGGTTATCTTTTTTCCAACTGCGTATGTCTTTGTTCTTCATTTTTATTTTTGACGTGCTCAGATTCTCGGTGTCACTTGTCTTCTAAACGCGTGTGTCTTTGCTCTTCATTTTTACTTTTAACTCACTCAGATTCTCGATGTCACTTGTCGTCTGACCACATTTGCCGTTCTTCTTTATTTTGGATTTGGATTACTTCACGAAATTTAGCAAGGCCCTTTGCTTTAGCTGCCCGTATTGGTCTTGTCTCATTTGACGGTCCAGGTTGATTTTCACTCATTGTGAATTTAATTTGTTTTAGCTTTTCTCTTGGTCTTTTCACGTTTGATAGTTAAGGTGATTCTAAAGAACCATCATTTGTAATAAATGCAAATTTTCATTTTTTGGGTCTTCCTAAAGCGTTATATAGCTGGTTACGTTCAAACTTATAGGCCTTATTCACGTATCGAGTTATTTTATAAAAAAAACTAATTTCAAAATTGGCAGGTATTTTACTAGTTTGAGTTAAAACATTAAAATTATTGCTCAGACACCATAAATATTTTTGCAGTTTACATAATCACTTTAGAAATTCTGAACTGAACTTAAAAAAAAAATTTCAAATTTTTTTTCATGTCTTAAATACTTTCCATTTTGTATGTGTCATAGATATAAAACGATATATTCACTCTTGTGGTGGGGGAGGCGGAGAATGATATAATTCATCAAACTTTTGGTTTGCTTTTCTAAGGTTTTTGAATTGTTGTCCCTTGTCAAAATGTATGCAAATATTTTTGCAATTACAAGTTTTTTGCTCCTTAAGCAATTCAATATAAAGTTCTACATACAAGAAAATCTTCAATTTTACCACCTAAGTGTGGCAAGTGTGACAACGTCATTGCAATAGTGATGTATATAAAAATGACTTTTGGTATTTAGCTAGTTTGAATTAAAACAATAAAGTTATTGCTCAGACACCATACATATAATAAATTTAGCGATTCTGAACTGAAGGTTAAAAAAAAAATTTCAAGTTCTTTCTGATGTCTTCAACACTTTCCATTTGTAATGTTGTATGCGTCATAGATATAAAAACGATACATTCACTCATGTGGTGGGGAGGGGAGATGAGAATGATATAATTCATAAAACTTTCGGTTTTTCCTTTTTCAGGCTTTTGAATTGTTGTAATCCCTTGTTAAAATATATGCAAATATTTTTGAAATTATCCGTATTTCCGCAATTTGATGTCTTTTCATACTGCAGTCTGTTCAAAGTTAATTCATTATTTCAGCAAGTCCGATTTCTACTAAGCTTCAAATTTTTATTTTCTTTTTTATGGTTTTGGAATTGTCGTAATCCCTTGTTACAATATTTACAAATATTTTTGCAATAACCGGTTTTTTGTTCTTTAAGCAATTTAATGTTTTTTCCTACTGTGGTCTATTCAAAGATATTTGATTATTACAACAAGTCCAATTTCTAACAACAATTGTTACTAAGCTTTAAACATTTCGTTTTCTTTTTTAAGACCTTTGGATTGTTGTAATCCCTTGTCAAAATATATACAAATATTTTGGTAACTACCAATTTTTTTACTCTTTAAGCAATTTAATGTAATCCTCCATACCTGAAAATTTTCAATTTTTCTACATAAGTGTGACAAGTGTGACAACGTCATTGCAATACTAATATATATAAAAATGATGTTACTCACATAAATAGTTTTTTGCTCTCCAAAATTAAGGCTCTTAACGAATTTTCTCAAACTTCTGACCTATCTGAATCGTTTTTTTAGGCCAGAATATACCAGTATGCCAATTTTTCCAAAAAAATACGGAACCGTTTTCGGGAAAAATTAATACATAAATATACAATTATTGCTCGTTTATAAAGATACTATATATATATACATATATATATATATATATATATATATATATATATATATATATATATATATATATATATATATATATATATAATATATATATATATATATATATATATATATATATATATATATATATATATATATATATATATATATATATATATATATATATATATATATATATATATATATATATATATATATATATATATATATATATATATATATATATATATATATACAAGTGAAGGAAGTGACATTTCCCCTCATTTACATTGTTATCCTATCTCTTTTAAGTTTTAATCTTGTTCTTTACTTTTGTTTGAAAACAAAAATGATTTAATCGTTTACAAGACTCACTCATTACTATCCTACTGTTTAAAATTATGAATAGTTTGATTCATTCCCTTTCCCTATACTCAATTCTTAGAGGAAACCCTTCGGTGAAGTGTATGTTTAAGAATCTTCCTGCTAGCTTATGTATAAAAATAAACAAGTATTTCTTGAATAACTGTTTTTGTTTTTTTGCTATATTGAGTCGAGGAGCAGATGATTGCACTTCAGAATTCCGCATCTTATTTATAAGCTCCAGATTTTTGTTATAGCTTTCAGAAAGTTCCTTGCATGGGATATTGTTTGAAAAAAAAAAACAAAGAGATGGTACAAGCAATTGAAATATGACAATGTTTTTTAGCAATTGCTAACAGCGCAAAAAATATATCGATTTAAATACTGGAAATGTTAGGAACTTTGCCCGTTGTGGAGTGAGGAGAAGGGAAATTCGAGCTTCATCTCTAAAATTTGAAAGTAAAAGAAATTATAAAAGACTTTTGTGCTGACTGTGCAATGACTATGAAAATACAACGTTATATAGCTAGCATCCCTTCCTAGGAAAATAGTTGGACCCATTCTGGTCGGCATAGCCTGCTGTTTACACAACTGAGCCTTAGCAATAATTTCCCTCTTGAGCAACAGACAGAGCCCAGGTTTCGTTTGGTTTAATTTTTATTTTTTCACGATGAATAAGAATTTTCTTAGATAGGGGGTTTAGAAGGGTGTGGGGACACTTTTGAAAAATATGTGTTATGCTCAATTTCAAAGATATTGTTCTTTCTTGCGCATGTTTTACAAACTTCTTACTTTAAGCATGGGGAGCTGTCCCCTAACGACCACAACGTCCATACTATGATCTAGTCGTAATACTGATGTGTCGAATTATAAACACCTAACTTGAATTGTTTTTACATATAAGTTGTTAGATTGTGACCATGAAAAGGAATAAGCAATCCGTTATTTGAACATTCCCGAATAAGCACATTGATGGATTTCTCTGGTTTAGTATTAGAAACAGATACATTTCTCACTGCCGTTTTCTTGGTGATGACAACCGAGTGTTAAAAGACGCTCTTGATGCTTCTGAAATTTTAACATGTGCCTACTCAAACATGCAAAGTTGAAGAAAATGTTTGTTTTATTAATTTGAACATGATGAAAGGGGAAGTGATCTAAGAGTTTATCTTTAAACTAAGGGACTGCGTATTATCTATCGCATGTGTACTCGCCTTCATGCTTTCTATGGAATTTGGCTGCATTTGCAAGCACGCAGTTGATCTTGCTTCCGGTCTTGCCTCCGTGCCTTCACAGTGCATTCACAAAATAACTTCTTGCTTATAAAGATCGGGGATTTTTTATATTTTACAGCTGTAAAGCCATATTGGAACGATTATCCCTAGTGGTGTATGGAGGAAGGCCTCGAGGTACCTTTCTAATGAGGCCCCAAAGGTAAAATTTAAGTATGTGAATACTTTTTTTGATACTTATCTGTTAGCCAGTACACACTCAAGAATTTGGATCTACAGGAACAGGGTTGAAACAACTGAGATGCTTGGGAGATAGATATGATATATATATAATTTGGGCTTTATATTTGCACATTAGGGGGGTTGGGGGTTACATATAGCGGGGCTGCATGCAAAATGTGACCGAGTCTAACCAAAATTCCAACTAAAATATTGATTAAAATATAGGTACAATGTAGTTTTCTGCTGAGCCGAAGCTAATTGTCTCCGTGTAAAAATAGCAATAAACCGGTTATTGTCTGATTTTATGTATCCGAATTCTCGAGTGTATACTGGCTAATAGATAAGTACCCTTTATTCTAATTAAAAAGTAGTTATTCAAATGACTAAGCCCATAGAACAAACAGCGGAGAAAATTCCAGAAGCAACTACATTACTCATGTGTGCCACTAGAAATTTTCTAGGGGTGGGGGCTGTATTTTTGTTCGACTTTTTTTTTTTTACAAAAAATACAAAACGAATCAAAATTTGTGTATATGTATTCCTGTTACTTTTTCATGACCTGACAATTTTTTTTTGGGGGGGGGGGGGGGGTAGGGTTAAAACCTGGTAACTCCACCTGTCTGGATACGGCCTTGAGACACTATGTGGATTACATTTAGTTTACAAGTACTTCAAAGAAATTGGCTTACACAGCTAATAATAGGGATTACTTTCGTCATTGAAACTAAAAATTGAGCATTATTTCACAAAAATACTCGCGCTAAAATGTGATTAACTATTGTCCGCACAAACTAGTTAATATAATGGCAATTAATTTCTCTTTTTTCCTTTTCAGGATGCTGCAAAATATCCTCTGTTAAATCTCCTACCATTTTCACCATAGGGAGCAGGCTTCGACCTAGGGCTATCAATTTCTTTTTTCCTCCACAGTGCTAGTCTATTTTATTATTAATGTATGATCGTTTAATATTCATGTGGAATAAAAAAGTTTTTTTGGTTGATTCATTAACGATGGTTCTATTTATCTCTTCATTAATAAAATTAATGTGATTGCATTTTGACAGCTTGACTAGTGGCGTTACCTTATGGAGCAATTCATTTGGTTGTTTTTTCCTGTTCGTGCATATCGATTGGAAAGTTTTTCGTATTTATGGAATGACGGTATGGGTCCAACTGGGTCCAAGAGATAAGATAACTTTTTATTTAACAAACAAATTACATGAATAAATTATTTTCTAAACTGGCCGACGGGGAGCAGGGCTCGATGTGTCGGCCAAAAAAAAAAAAAAAAAAATTTCGAAATAAAAAATAAAGCATATCAATAATTAAAAAAAAAGAAGACACACATGGTAGGAGATAACAGAGGAGGCCACCCCAGCGCGAGAACACCACAACAAATTTCATACTAAAATCCAAATTCACCAATCCCAACATCCAGGCAAAGAACAATTTTTGAAATATGTTTTTTCAAAGAAAATCGGCTCTTGAATCTTGGGGACACATCTATTAAATTAAATTTATTTGCAATATGAGGGATCTGGTATCTGATTGAGAATCTAGCTCTTTCAGATTTAATTGGGGGAAGGCGATACTTCTTGGAGCGGACGTGGTGGGCAGGAGAAATGGGAGTCTCAATTATACCCAGATCATGGAAATAATTTGCCGAAGATTGGATATCATAATACCACATTGCTGTATGCAGGTCTTTCAGTTGTTTGAGATTATGTCTATTGATAAAAAGATATAAGGTTTGGGTTTCTGAAAGATTTTGAAGCCTCACTGGGCGATGAACAAAAGAACCCAGGATTCTAAACGCTTTATTTTGAATTATCTGAAGAGGTTGGAGATGTACCATAAATGTGTTGAGGTATATTACAGGGCAACATTTAAAATATGATTCAATTAGAGAATGATATAAAATTTTAAGGATGGAAAAAGGAAATACATGTTTCATTCTATGAAGACAACCTAAGTTATGGGCAAGTTTCAATCTCAAATGATCAGAATGCTTACGAAAAGATAAAAGCTCATCAAGAATAATCCCAAGGTAACGAAATGAATTTACTCTTTTTATCCTACTTTGATTTACAATTAACTCATCTATGGTAATTTTATCTGAGATGATTTTTTATGAGATGAATTTTATGAGATGATATAAAAGGTCTCATTAGAGTAAGACTGGAGGAGCAAGAGATCCGAAAATGGTGATGTGAAATAAGTTTGTCCAAGAGTTTAACATTATGTAGGCAAGTTAAATCTAGAACTTTATTTTAAGTTGAATATTCCGACTAAGTTTATAAGGATATGGATCCAGTTGAGAATATAAGTTTATTTTAACTTGAAAATTCCGACTAAGTTTATAAGGATATCGATCCAGTTGAGAAAAGAATTTTATTTTAAGTTGAACATTCCGACTTGGTTTATAAGGATATCGATCCAGTTGAGAATAGAAGTTTATTTTAAGTCGAATATTCCGACTAAGTTTATATGGATATGGATCCAGTTGAGAATAGAGGTTGATTTTAAGTTGAATATTCCGACTAAGTTTATAATGATATCGATCCTGTTGAGAATAGAAGTTTATTTTAAGTTGAATATTCCAACTAAGTTTATAAGGATATGGATACAGCTGAGAATAGAAGTTTATTTTAACTTGAATATTCCGACTTGGTTTATAAGGATAATTAATAAAAAAAACAAGTTTTTTAAACTGAAAGTAAGGAGCGACATTAAAACTTAAAACGAACAGAAATTATTCCGTATATGAAAGGGGTTTTCCCCTCCTCAACGCCTTGCTCTTTAGGCTAAAGTTTTTTATTGTTTTAAAAAATAAAGTTGTGAGACAGAGTCAAACTTTAGCGTAAAGAGCAAGGCGTTCAAGATGGGAAAGCCCCTTTCATATACGGAATAATTTCTGTTCGTTTTAAGTCTTAATGTCGCTACTTACTTTCAGTTGAAAAAACTTGTTTTTTTTAATTTAATTTCTCATCGTTTTTTAGTTAATGCAGCTTTTATTTTGGTTCACCGTCATTGAATAAGTAAACAAAATTTTGTTCCAATTCTTTGAAAATGACCCCTTAATAACAAAGGCCGTTAATTAGAATAAATAACTCTTATGAAAGTACTAAAAAATCTTTGGCTTAAAGAGGCATTGACTAGAAGGTGAACCCAATCATATAGCTATTATTTTTTTGTTAGTTTGAAGTTTTGATGTTGCTCCTTACTTTCAGTTGAAAAACTTATTTTTTTATATTTAATTTCTGATTTTTTTTTAAAATAATGATGGGAAATCCGGCGCCCCCTTCATGGCAATGTCCCTTCCCCCATGAAAACTTCCTTCATGAAAAGATCCTCCCATATAACACCCGACCCCACCCCCCTCCCCACTACCAGAAAAATTCCCCTGAAAATGTCTGTATACTTCCCAATAACCAATACTATATGTTATCATTGGGTAAAGTTCATAACTTTAAGCCCTCCCCCTGGGGGCTTCGAGGGATTAAGTCATCCCAAAAGACATATTTATAATATTTTCGACCATGCTGAACAGAATGGCTGTCTCAAAATTTTGATCGGGTGACTTTGGGAAAAGAATGAGCGTGGGAGGGGGCCTAGTTGCCCTCCATTTTTTTGGTCACTTAAAAGGGCACTAGAACTTTTAATTTCCGTTCCAATGAGCCCTCCCACGATATTCTAGGACCACTGGGTCGATACGATCACCCCTGGGGAAAAGAAAAAAACCACCTATCCGTGATCTTTCTTCAGGCAAAAAATACAAAATTCCACATTTTTGTAGATAGGAGCTTGAAACCTCTACAGTAGAGTTCTCTGATACGCTGGATTTGATGGTCTGATTTTTATTAAGGTTCTATATCTTTTAGGGGGTCTTTCTCCCTTTTTTCGAAAATCAGCCAAATTTTCTCAGGCGCGTAACTTTTGATAGGTAAGATTAAACTTGATGAAACTTATATATTTGAAATCAGAACTAAAATCTGATTCCTTTGATGTATCTATTGGTATCAAAATTCTGTTTTTTAGAGTTTCGGTTACCATTGAGCCGGGTCCAGTTGATGGACCCGGCTGTTGGGAATAGAACTTTATTTTCAGTTGAATATTCTGACTAAGTTTATAGGGATATGGATCCAGTTGAGAGCAGACTGTCTGCCAGTGGGGGAAAGGAACTTTTGGAAACTTCGGGGAGCTACTGAAGCAAAAAAAAAAAAAAAAAAAAAATCGCCAGTCTGTGATGTGGAGGAGGATGTAAAGGACAATTCTCTCCGGAGGTGCCGCGAGCTATCTCAAATTAGGGTCAATTGGCTTGACGGAAATTCTGATGAGCTACTTCTTGGCATTCTTACATCAACGACTCCACAAAAGATTGTTTTGGTGGGAAATTGTGTATTGAAGGCGACGGAGGCGAGGCACAAACGTTTGTAATTAGAAGTACATAGTGTTTGGTTTCGATTTAATGCGTTTGTTGTTACATGTATGTAATCAAGACGTTATTATGTTGCCCTGGGATTTTCCAATGCCAACTATATTATATTATATTGTCAAATAAAGCAAAAACTTAAAAGTAGAAATTGACTAAAAGAGAATTCGCTCCTAAAAATAAATAATTCCCAAGATATTTAGGGGACTGAAGAATGCAAATGTGTCTCAAAGAACATTTATTTGACTGCGTAATCTTATTTGCCATCACCTGGGTAACGTGAAGTGCTGTTGCAAACTTTCGTTGGCTTTGATGAAAAAACTGCTGTTGGACGCTATTTTGGCTTCTTCATCATTGATTAGATGCTGTAGTCTTCAACCCTCTAAAATTTTAAAGTTGCATGTCCAAAAAGGCTTTTTCGTACGTTCCTTGAAAACAGTCCCAAAATACGCTGTTTCTTTTCAGAGTCAACTTTATTCTGTTTGTTTATTGTTATTTTAAAAAATACAGTAAATACAGCCTAGAATTACATCTGATGAAGTAAAATATATTAATTGCTTCCTATGTATTTGGTTGTAAGAACAATTTGGCTCCGGCTATCACCGAGATTGCCACAGAAACATTTCACTAATAATTACAACTCTACGTCATTGCATTGCATTATTGATTATAATCATTATATCACCAATTTGCTTGGAGACAAATTTCTTTACCCGCGAATTTTTTTGGAAACGAATAAAATGAAGAACAATTAGCTCGAGTAAGAGCCTCTCGCCCCAAAGATAACGAGGTCTGCTGTTTTTGATAACATGTCACTTCGCAATAGAGGTTGGAAGCAATCTTTCTTAATCTCAATCACACATGAAATACCAATAATATACACTTAAAATAAAATATGTAAGCGTGCTTCTCAATGATGAGATAGCTTGTCAATCCTTGCTTACAAGCAACTCTCCGTGATGAGGCGTAGCCTACCAAACTATGAAACTTTGAAGCCTTTTAGCATCAGGAAAAAAAAACAAAAAAAACTCGGTGTCGAATTGTTTGGACAAAATCTCCTTGGGAGTATGTACCTCCTATGAAAATTTAAAGTGAATCCTGGCACTTTTTTGCGGAAAGTAACTGGGCTCCAAAATAGCGTAAGCCTGTGTTAATCCTTCTGGCCCCAATTCCCAAGGTGATCTGAGCAATGGCAATGTTCTGCTGATCTTGACGTATGCAGCCGGATTATGGCATATAAAGGGAGGACAAATGCTTCGGATTCTGGCTGTTGAAAATGTACGTCTCTGAATAATCCTAACCATAAACAGGGCACGTCAAGTGTCATATGCTAAGGTCTAGAAAATGACCAACCAGCCGAAAAAATAATCCCGATAGGAATATGATCAACTATTGTCTCAAGAGTAGTGGTCTCAAGAACCCCCTAGGTCGCGAATATCGGTCAGACTTTTTTTTTCGGGGGGGGGGGGGATAGGACCACTGGACCGCTGTACCACTTATTGAGAATTGTGGTGTGATTTTGCTCATAGAAAGGTGCAACGTGTTTAGCTTTCTGCTAAATATGTTGTCAGGGAGATGGGGGGGGATTGAAGGACGACATACCTATTTTTAGCCCCCAACTGCACGTATTGAAAACTATTGAAAATTTAAAATTGAAACAAGGTGCTACCGGCGTACCTGCCTGCTGCTAGCAGCAGGGGGGGGGGATTTGCTTGTAAATGATTTTACACCGAGTCGGGAAATAGCTTGTTTCTGCACTAGTCAGAACTTAACTTGTTTTGCACCGAATCAGGACTCGATTTGATTTTTGCACCCAATCAAGACTTTTTGACCTGCCCCTTTTTGCACTGTCATTATCAAATTTTTTCCCAATATTTACCACATCGATGAGGTTTTCGGGCCATACAATTTTGAAAAGGGTCTTATCGATGAAGTTTTATCTAAAAACACTGATATAAAGCGCTTTGACCGGCTCATCGAGGATTACTCATCAGTGTTAAAAAAAAATCTCTTGGTTCAAAAGTCGATTTACTTGTAACTTTTTAATGTTATTACTAAGAAAAAAGCAAAAGATAAGCTCCAATTTAATAAGCAACGAGATAACTGTTAGATTTTGGGGCACCTCAGTTCCAAACTCAGAAAATAAATGAAAAATCTAACAGGAATGGTTTGTATTAAAAGATGGCAGCCCCAGCGGATTAATTGCAAGATATTCCTTTTTCGTATTTCTAATTTTTTCTCCTTAGCATTCTTAGAAGATTTTTGGAGAGGATTGGGGCAAGAAATCACTACACATATTAAGTATATTTACATTTGGGCCCAACTTGCAGTTTGAAATTGGTGTCTACTTGTCATTAATTAAATAAAACAAACAGTGATTTTCTGATCAAACAGTTCGTGGTAACGAACTGTAAGTAAGGAGCAACCCGGCTCAATAGTAACTGAAAATATAAAAAACGGAATGTTGATACCAATAGATACGTTAAAAGAATCAAATTTTTATGCTGATTTCAAATATATAAGTTTCATCAAGCTTAGTCTTATCCATCAAAATTTACGCGCCTGAGAAAATTTGCCATATTTTCGAAAAAAGGGGGAAACACACATCATATTCAGCGTATCAGAGAACCGTACTATAGAAGTTTCAAGCTCCTATCTGCAAAATTGTGGAATCTTTAATTTTTTGCCAGAAGAAAGATCACGGATGCGTGCTTATTTTTTTTTCTTTATTAGTTTTTTTTTTGCAGTGGTTATCGTATCGACCCAGTGGTCCTAGAATATCGCGGGAGGGCTCATTCGAACGGACATTAAAAGTTCTAGTGCCTTCTTTAAGTAGAGTTCTAGTGCCCTCTTTAAGTCTTCAGGTAGTTGGGGAATGGTTGGGTCGGGTGTTACGTGGGAGGATCTTTCCATGGAGGAAGTTTTCGTGGGAGAAGGGACCTTGCTATGAAGGGGGCACCGGATTTTCCAGCATTATTTAAGAAAACGATCAGAAATTAAATAGAAAAAAAATCAACTGAAAGTAAGGAGCAACATCAAAACCTAAAACGAACAGAAATTATTACGTATATGATTGGGTTCTCCCCCTAGTCATTAACATGCTCTTTACGCTAAAGTGTTTTTTTCTACTTTCATCAGAGCCATTTATTCTAATTAACGGCCTTTGTGATTCAGGGGTCATTCTTAAAGAATTGGAACAAAATTTGAAATTTAGCGTAAAGAGTGAGGTATCGACTAGGGGGCGAACTCCCTAATATACGTAATAAACGTATACGAATATAGAAGTTCGTTACGTAAGTTAGTTCGTAAGTTAAGTCAAAACAAAATTTCGAGGAAGCCATTTAGCTAAAAAAAGTAAAATTAATATGCAAATTTCGTTTTTAATTATTCATGTACGGTGAGCCAAAATCAAAGCTGCAATCATTCAAAAACTTTCAAAAATTAAGTAAAAAAAACAAGTTATTTTTAAATGAAGGCAAGGAGGAACATTAAAACTTAAAATGAACAGACACTACTCCGTATATGAAAGGGGCTGTTCCCTCCTCAACGCTTGGCTCTTTAAGTTAAAGTTTGACTGTCTCACAACTTTTTTTTTAAACAATAAAAAACTTTAGCGGAAAGAGTTAGGCGTTCAGGACGGGACAGCCCCTTTCATATACGGAATAATTTCTGTTCGTTTTAAGTTTTAATCTCGCTCCTTACTTTCAGTTAAAAAAAACATTTTTTTTTTATCTAATTGAAATAAAGAACGAAGTTGAAACTTAAAATGAAGAAAAGTATTGGTTCACATTCTTTACAATACAGATCTATAAAACTAGTGCAAATGAATCCACTTACAAAATACAATACCCACACACAAGAAACAATAGTGCTTTATTTTCATACGGTAAAAATCACAGTTTATATAATTATCCAGTATGATCATTCCCTATCTCACCCATTATAAAAACCCGGACCGGGGTGCGAGTGCTCCGGAGAACGTTTTTGCAGATAGAAACATAAGCGGCATCAGATCTTTTCACGGGTAGACAAGTCAGACGAGAAACAATCGGAAACAAGTGGAAACCCGCTATTACGAATAATACACTTAGTAACCATTTCTCATTGATAGACGCAAACACACTAATCCATAAGTGAAGAAAGAAGTGGGAGGAGCTTTTTGTTCGCACCGAGAACGAAGACCAGAAATGATCTGCAATAAGCTTACTGGATAATTATATAAACTGTGGTAAAAATATACTAAAGCGTTTTTACTTTCAACTCTACAAAGAAATTAGTATTGCTTTATGTCTTTTAAGTAAAGTCAGTTTTGCAACATCCTAAAATCAAAGGGATATATCATTTGTTGAATTATTTACCTCGGTTTTATAGATTTTTGTTGTATAGACAGTGAAGCAAGAATTTTTGTTCGTTTTAAATTTTGACTTCGACTTAATTTCTGCCTGAAAAGCCACTTCTAAATGAAAAACTATTACTAAAATTGATTATTGCTCCTTTTCAGTTTTTCAAAAACATTATATTAATCTTGAACATTAAACTTGGATGTGACTATTTGTGATTACTTAAGAGAAATATGAGCAAATATCAGGAAACTTGTTTTATACAGGAGGTAGGGGTTATAGAACATGTGACTATTTGTGATTACTTAAGAGAAATATGAGCAAATATCAGGAAACTTGTTTTATACAGGAGGTAGGGGTTAGTAGAAGGGCCTTATTGACTCGTGTCACGCACCCCTGCTGCCATCTACAATTTAGTTTAATGCTGACGGGACATAATTTATTCAATAATTATCGATCGAGTCTAATGTGTGTGTGTCAAGGTCAATCGATCTGTTGTTGTTTGGCCACGTGCGAATGACATGAGGGCTGATATACATAATCGATGGGTGACATAATTTATTCAAGGATTATCGATCGAGTCTAATGGGGGTCAAGGTCAATCGATCTGTTGTTTTTTGGCCACGTGTAATGGAACGAGGTGTGATTTACATAATCGATGGGGGACATAATTTATTCAATGATTATCGATCGAGTATAAGGTGGGTGTGTCAAGGTCAATCGATCTGTTGTTGTTTGGCCACGTGCGAATGACATGAGGGGTGATTTACATAATCGCTAGGGGAAATTATTGATTCACGAAGGGGGGAATTAAGAAACAAACATGGCTTCATTGTTGTTTGGTTAGCTTAACCTGAGAAATTGATTTACATAATCGCTAGGGGAAATTATTGATTCACGAAGGGGAGAATTAAGAAAAATTCAGGCTTAGTTAATCTGTGATTTACATACTCGCTAGGGTAAATTATTTATTTACGAAGGAGAAATTAAGAAACAGACATGGGTTAATTGTTGTTTGGCTAGCCTGTTCTGAGAACTTGATTTACATAATCGCTAGTTTAACATATTTAGTCACGAATGGGAAATTAATAATCTCACCGGAAGTATGTTGTGTTTTGCTAGCATTGAATGAGTAATTTTTCGACATAATCGCGCGGGGGAATTATATATTAAAGTAGTTTTTAATTAATACTCAGGAATTATTATTTAATCTTTGAGTTACATAATCGCTAGGTTAAATTATTTATTCACGAGGTTGTAAGTATGAAACAAACATGGATTCATTGTTGTTTGGTTAGCTTAACCTGAGAAATTGATTTACATAATCGGCGGGGACATTGTTGATTCACGAAGAGGTAATTAAGAAACATTAAGGCTTCTTTAATCTTTAGGCCTGAGGGATTTATTTATTATTGTTGTTTTTGGACAAGTGCATGCCATAAACCACATGGTGCTGTCACGAGTCAGAACACCTGTGCTGTCGACCTCAATTCACCTATCGTGAATCAATAATTCCCCTTAGAAACAACAAATTAATTTCCCTTTCTTGACAGATTAATCAATCAATGACATCATCTGTCAGACTTTAAAAAATTTCGCATAGAAACAATTTTCCAGAAATAGATCAAGGTCATTAATGTCTTTGACTCGGGAACAGTTCTACTGGTCAAACTCCAAAGGATATTAATAACCCAAGGCCATGGAAACAATTAGGCACGAAACATCTTAGCGATGAATTGTTTTAGCGTGCGAGAAGGTTTCCTATTAATTTGAAATGCGTTAGCACAGAGATGCCAATAACAAAGGAACACGCTGAATTTGCGTTTAGGGATTATTTGGGAGAAACCGTTTTAGACAGGTTATGGAACTATTTCGGCGAAACAGATAGAGACATTTTAAAAGAATATTTTTGAAGAGATTTTAGAAGAGAATTTAATGGTGAAACTCTGTGGTCGTTATAATACACAAGTTCCATTTGAACAGTGTTGTGAGGTCCTCTACCCCAACCCCAAAGGGTTCCACGCCCCCTCCCCCCACCCCGCCGGCCGCCCCCGGGCCGCCCAGGCCCCCCCGGCGCCCACAGGCCCACCCCCGGTCCCCAACTGTCCCCCAGGCTCCCAACTGCCCCCCGGACACTCAAAGGTCCCCCAAGCTCCCACAGGACCACCGGCACCCCCACAGGCCCACCCCAGACCCTCCACGGCCGTGCCCGGTCCTCCAACTGGCCCATCGAGATCGCACCGGACCAACGTGGTACCAATGGCCCTCCCACGGTCCCCAACTGTCCCACAGGCACCGACACTCCCGCCCAGTGCCCCCAAGGCCCTCCCTGTGCCCCACAGGCCCTCCCCCGGCACCCCTCCTCCTCCTCCTCCTCCTCCTCATCCCTCCTCCTCCTCCTCCTCCTCCTCCTCCCTCCTCCTCCTCCTCCCACCTCCTTCCTCCTCCTCCCTCCTCCTTCTACCTCCTCCTCCCACCTCCTCCTTCCTCCTCCTCCTCCCCTCCCATCCCCCCCCCATTCCCTCATCATTTTTTATACTTTTTTGTGCATTGAGACACAGAACGACCCCCTGCCCCCGGCCCCTCCCCCCACCAAAGGTCTGATTTTTTCAAGGTTAATTTTGAATTTCTTTTATTGAAATGAAAGAGTTGGAATATTTTAGTAGTGTTTGGTTATGGTTTACCTTGTCACAGTTACATTTTCTTGATTTTTCAAAGTTCATCTTGAATTTCTTTCATTGAAATGCAGGAGTTGGAATATTTCAGTAGTGTGATGTTGGAGTTTACCCTGTCACAGT
Organism: Artemia sp. Qi Xiang Cuo; assembly: GCF_049724085.1. NCBI lineage: Eukaryota > Metazoa > Arthropoda > Branchiopoda > Anostraca > Artemiidae > Artemia > Artemia sp. Qi Xiang Cuo. Next base: position 42,753,751 of record NC_142798.1, on the reverse strand, counting down.
TACATTCACTTAATTTTTCATAGTTCATATTGAATTTATTTCGTTGTAATTAACGTGTTGGAATATTTATGTAGTGTTTGTTTGAAGTTTAAAATTTCACAGTTACATCACCTTAATTTTTCAAATTTCATTTGAATTTATTTAGTTGAAATGCAAGAGTTGGAATATTTCAGTAGTGTTTGGTTGCGGTTTACCATGTCACAGTTACATTCCCTTAATTTTTAATAGTCCATTTTGAATTTCTTTCGTTGAAATGCAAGAGTTGGAATATTTCAGTAGTGTTTGGTTGCGGTTTACCTTGTCACAGTTACATTTTCTTTATTTTTCAAAGTTCATTTTGAATTTCTTTCCTTGAAATGCAAGAGTTGGAATATTTCAGTAGTGTTTGGTCGTGGTTTACCTTGTCACAGTTACATTCAATTAATTTTTAAAATTTAATTTGAATTTACTAAGTATTAATGCAATATTTGGAATATTTAAGTAGTGGGTTGGTGAGGTTTAAATTGTCACAGTTACATTACCATAATTTTTCAAAGTTAATTTTTAAATTATTTAGTTTTAATTCAAGAGTTTGAAGATTTCAGGAGTGTGTGGTTGAGGTTTAACATGTCAAAGTTACATTTTCATGATTTTTCATAGTGAGTTGTTGTAGTTTAACCTGTCACAGATACATTCCCTTAATTTTTGATAGTTAATTTCGAATTTCTTTTTTTGAAATGCAAGAGTTGGAATACTTCAGTAGTGTTTGGTTGCGGTTTACCTTGTCACAGTTACATTTTCTTTATTTTTCAAAGTTCATTTTGAATTTCTTTCTTTTAACTGAAAGAGTTGTACTATTTCAGGAGTGTTAGTTCGTGGTTTACCTTGTCACAGTTACTTTTTCGTTATTTTTTAAAGTTCATTTTGAATTTCTTTCGTTGAAATGCAAGAGTTGGAATATTTCAGTAGTGTTTGGTTGCGGTTTACCTTGTCACAGTTACATTCCCTTAATTTTTCAAAGTTCATTTTGAATTTCTTTCTTTGAAATGCAAGAGTTGGAATATTTCAGTAGTGTTTGGTCGATGGTTACCTTGTCACAGTTACATTTACTTGATTTTTGATATTTAATTTTGAATTTCTTTCTTTGAAATGCACGAGTTGGAATATTTCAGTAGAGTTTGGTTGAGGTTTACCTTGTCACAGTTACAATCCCTTAATTTTTCAAAGTTAATTTTGAATTTCTTTCTATTAAATTAAAGAGTTGTAATCTGTAGGTTGTGTTTGGTCGGGGTTTACATTGTCACTTTTACAGTCCATTAATTTTTAAATTTAAATATTAATTTATTTAGTTTTAATTAAATAGTTTGAATATTTAAGTATTGTTTGGTTTCGGTTTAAATTGTCACATTTAAATTCACATAATTTTCATTGTTAATTTGACATTATTTAGTTTTACTTCAAGTGATTTTCTTTTTAAGATGCGTGTTGTTGCGGTTTCACAGGTCAATGTTACATTTTCTTTATTCTTCAAAGTTAATTTTGAATTTCATTCTTTGAAATTAAAGAGTTGGAATATTTCACTAGTGTTTGGTTGTGGTTTAACATGTAAAATTTACATTTTCATTATTTTTCAAATTTTATTTTTATTTTCTTTAATTGAAATTCAAGAGTTTGAATATTTCACTAGTGTTTTGTTGTGGTTTACAATGTCAAAGTTACATTTTCCTGATTTTTCAAAGTTGATTTTGAATTTCTTTCTTTGAAATGCAAGAGTTGGAATATTTCAGGAGTGTTTGGTTGTGGTTTACCTTGTCACAGTTACATTTTCTTTATTTTTCAAAGTTCTTTTTGAATTTCTTTCATTTAAATGAAAGAGTTGGAATATTTCACTAGTGTGTTGTTGTAGTTTACCCTGTCAAATATAAATTTTCTTGATTTTTCAAAGTTCATTTGAATTTATTTCTTTGAAAAGCAAGAGTTGAAATATTTCAGTAGTGTTTGCTTGGGGGTTACCTTGTCACAGTTACATTTTCTTGATTTTTCAAAGTTCTTTTTGAATTTCTTTCATTGAAATACAAGAG
>NC_142798.1:42677688-42751191 GCF_049724085.1 Artemia sp. Qi Xiang Cuo | reverse complement strand
TGTTTAAGTTCTAGTTTAGTTTAGTTTTAGTTAATAGTTTAGAGTTTTAGCTTAGAGTCGTAGCTTAGAGTTTTTGTTAGAGTTCTAGTTTATTTTAATTTTATTTTAGAGTTTAGAGTTTTAGCTTAGTCTTAGCTTAGAGTTTTTTTGTTAGATTTCTAGTTTAGTTTAATTTTAGTTAAGAGTTTGATTTTTTTACCTTTGAGTTTCAGTTAGAGTTTTAGTTTAGTTTTAGTTAAGAGTTTGGTGTTTTACCTTAGAGTCTTAGCTTAGAGTTTTAATTTGAGTTCTAGTTTAGTTTAGTTTTAGTTAAGATTTTATAATTTTAGCTTAGAGTTTTTTTTGTTAGATTTCTATTTCAGTTTAATTTTAGCTAAGAGTTTGATTTTTTTTACCTATGAATTTCAGTTAGAGTTTTATTTTATTATTAGTTAAGATTTTATAGTTTATAGCTTAGAATTTTTATTTTTTTTCTAGTTTAGTTTAGTTTTAGTTAAGAGATTAGAGTTTTACCTTAGAGTCTTAGCTTAGAGTTTTTTTTAGAGTTCTAGTTTAGTTTAATTTTATTTAATATTTTTATTTCTTAAATTAGTTTTTCAGTTAGAGTTATAGTTTATTTTAGTTTTAGTTAATAATTTATAGTTTTTAGCTTAGAGTCTTATATTATAGTTTTTGTTTTTGTGTGTTTGTAAGTTTTTGTGTGTGTGAGAGTTTTTTTGTGTGTGCACATATCAATTCTATTTTCCTAAAATAAAATAAAATTTTAGTGTTTGTATGTGTGTGTAATAAGTTTTTGTGTGTGTGTAAATTTTTGTGTGTGTTTAAGTTTTTGTGTGTGTAAGTTTTTGTGTGTATTTAAGTTTTTGTGTGTGTGTGTAAGTTTTTGTGTGTGTGTGTCTTTTGTGTGTGTGTAAGTTCTTGTGTGTGTGTGTCTTTGTGTGTGTGTAGTCTTTGTGTGTGTGTAAGTCTTTGTGTGTGTGTGTTTCTTGTGTGTGTGTAAGTTTCTTGTGTGTGTGTAAGCTCTTTGTGTGTGTGTGTTTGTGTGTGTGTGTGTCTGTGTGTGTGTGTGCAAGTCCTTGTGTGTGTGTAAGTCTCTGTGTGTGTGTGCTCTGTGTGTGTGTAGTTCCTATGTGTGTGTCAGTCTTTCGTGTGTGTGTGTGTGTCTTATGTGTGTGTAAGTCCCTGTGTGTGCGTGTGTGTGCACATGTGTGTGTGTGTGTCTCTGTGTGTGTGTAGTCTTTGTGCATGTGTGTGTCTTGTGTGTGTGTGTCTTTGTGTGTACGTGCTCTGTGTGCATGCGTCTGTGTGTGTGCAAGTTCTCGTGTGCGTGTAAGCTCTTGTGTGTGTGTCTCAGTGCTTCAGTGTCTGTGCATGTGTCTCTGTGTGTGTGTAAGTCTTTGTGTGCGTGTAAGTCTCTTGTGTGTGTAGTCTCTGTGTGCATGTGTCCTGTGTGTGTGTGCTCTCGTGTGTGCAAGTCTTTGTGTGTGTGCAGTCCTTGTGCGCGTGTGTCTTTGTGTGTGTGTAAGTCTCTGTGTGTGTGCAGCTCTGTGTGTGTGTGCAGTCTCTGTGTGTGTGTGTCTCAGTGTGTGCGCAGTCTTGTGTGCGTGTGTAAGTCCATGTGTGTGTAGTCTCTGTGTGCGTGTGTCCTGTGTGTGTGTAGCCTCGTGTGTGCGTGTCTTCGTGTGCATGTGTGCAAGTCTTTGTGTGTGTGTAGTCTTCTGTGTGTGTGTGTCTGTGTGTGTGTAAGTCTTGTGTGTGTGTGTAAGTTCTTGTGTGTGTGTAAGTCTTTGTGTGTGTGTGCGCGTGTTTCTGTGTGTGTGTAAGTCTTGTGTGTGTGTAAGTCTTTGTGTGTGTGTAAGCTCTTTGTGTGTGTGCTAAGTGTGCGTCTTGTGTGTGTGTAAGTCTTTGTGTGTGTGTAAGTCTTTGTGTGTGTGTGTTCTTGTGTGTGTGTAAGTCTTTGTGTGCGTGTGTTTGTGTGTGTGTCAGTTTGTGTGTGTGTAAGTCTTTGTGTGTGTGTGTCTTGTGTGTGTGTGTGTGTTGTGTGTGTGTAAGTCTTTGTGTGTGTGTAAGTTTTTGTGTGTGTGTAAGTCTTTGTGTGTGTGTAAGTTTGTGTGTGTGTGTAAGTTTGTGTGTGTGTGTGTATATGTGTGTGTGTTTGTGTGTGTGTGTGTTTGTGTGTGTTTGTGTTTTTGTGTGTGTGTAAGTTTTTTGTGTGTGTGTAAGTTTTTGTGTTTTTGTGTGTTTTTGTGTGTGTGTAAGTTTTTTTTTGTGTGTAAGTTTTTGTGTGTGTGTAAGTTTTGTGTGTGTGTAAGTTTTTTTGTGTGTTTATGTTTTTGCTTTTGTGTTTTTTTGTGTTTGTGTTATTTTTTGTGTGTGTGCTAGCTTTTGCGTGTGTGTGTAAGTTTATGTGTGTGTGTGTAAGTTTTTGTGTGTGTTTAAGTTTTTTTGTGCGTTTAAGTTTTTGTGTGTGTGTGTTTGTGTGTGTGTGTAAGTTTTTTTTGTGTGTGTAAGTTTTTGTGTGTGTGTGTGTAAGCTTTTGTGTGTGTGTGAGTTTTTGTGTGTGTACCCATATCAATTCTATTTTCCTTAAATAATATAAAAATTTTCATTTCACTTCAGATTTTTCCCAAACAGATTAAAGAATTTAAAATAGTGTTTTAAATTTTTCATAGAAGATAGAAAAGTTCAAGTTCTCTTCTGAATTTTACCAAAGAACATAATTCAATTCTAATTTCTCCAGAGAAAATAAAAAGCTTCCACTTCAGTTTTAAGTTCACAAAGACATAAAAAATTTAAAGTTCACTTCTAAATTTTTCCGTAGAAGATAGGAAAAGTTATATTATGATTTTGATTATTTTCCATGAAGATAAAAAGTTTCACTTCAATTCTAAATTTTCTTAAATTCAATTCCGACGTTTCTCAAAGAGATGAAAAAATTTAAAGTTTTGTTCCAAATATTTTCCCGGAAGAAGAAAAGTTCAACTTCGATTCTGAATTTTCTCAATGAAAATGAAATAAGTTATTGATCAATTCTATTTTCCCAAAATAATATAAAAAGTTTCCACTTCATTTCAGATTTTTATCAAATATATGAAAAAATTTTAAATACTGTTCCAAATTTTTAATAGAAGATAGAAAAGTTCAAGTTCTCTTCTGAATTTTACCAAAGAACACAATTCAATTATAATTTCTCCAGAGAAAATAAAAAGCTTCCACAGATTATTTTCCATGAAGATAAAAAGTTTCACTTTAATTCTAAATTTTCTTAAATTCAATTCCGACCTTTCTCAAAGAGATGAAAAAATTTAAAGTTCTGTTCCAAATATTTTCCCGGAAGAAGAAAAGTTAAACTTCGTGTCTGAATTTTATCAATGAAAATGAAATAAGTTATTGATCAATTCTATTTTCATAAAATAATATAAGATTTTACTCTTCAATTCAGATTTTTCTCAAAGAGATGAAAAAATTTAAAATACTGTTCCAAATTTTTCTTACAAGATAGAAAAGTTCAAGTTCTCTTCTGAATTTTACCAAAGATCATAATTCAATTCTAATTTATCCAGAGAAAATAAAAAGCTTTCACTTCAGTTTTAAGTTGACCAAGACATAAAAAATTTAAAGTTCAGTTCTAAATTTTTCCGTAGAAGATAGGAAAAGTTATACTATGATTGTGATTATTTTCCGTGTAGATGAAAAGTTTCACTTTAATTCGAAATTTTCTTAAATTCAGTTCCGACTTTTCACATAGAGATGAAAAAATTTAAAGTTCTGTTCCAAATTTTTCATTGAAGATAGGAAAAGTTATACTTTGATAGTGAATATTCAAGTTCTCTTCTGAATTTTACCAAAGAACATAATTCAATTCTAATTTCTCCAGAGAAAATAAAAAGCTTCCACTTCAGTTTTAAGTTCACCAAGAGATAAAAAATTTAAAGTTCAGTTCTAAATTTTTCCGTAGAAGATAAGAAAAGTTATACTATGATTGTGATTATTTTCTATTAAGATAAAAGGTTTCACTTTAATTCTAAATTTTCTTAAATTCAATTCCAACTTTTCTCAAAGAGATGAAAAAATTTAAAGTTCTGTTCCAGATATTTTCCCGGAAGAAGAAATGTTCAACTTCGATTCTGAATTTTCTCAATGAAAATGAAATAAGTTATTGATCAATTCTATTTTCCCAAAATAATATGAAAAGTTTCCACTTCACTTCAGATTTTTCTAAAAGAGATGAAAAAATTTTGAATACTGTTCTAAATTTTTCATAGAAGATAGAAAAATTCAAGTTCTATTCTGAATTTTACCAAAGAACACAATTCAATTCTAATTTCTCCAGAGAAAATAAAAATCTTCCACAGATTATTTTCCATGAAGATAAAAAAAATTTTCCATAGAAGATAGGAAAAGTTATACTATGATTGTGATTATTTTCTATGAAGACAAAAAGTTTCACTTCAATTTTAAATTTTCTCAAAGAAGTGAAGAAAAGTTTAACTTCGATTCTGAATTTTCACAATGAAAATGAAATAAGTTATTGATCAATTCTATTTCCCCAAAATAATATAAAAATTTTCCACTTCAGTTCAGATTTTTCTCAAACAGATGAAAAAATTTTAAATAAAGTTCCAAATTTTTTCATAGAAGATAGAAAAGTTCAAGTTCTCTTCTGAATTTTACCAAAGAACATAATTCAATTCTAATTTCTCCAGAGAAAATAAAAAGCTTCCACGTCAGTTTTAAGTTCACCAAGACATAAAAATTTAAAGTTCAGTTCCAAATTTTTCCATAGAAGATAAGAAAAGTTATACTATGATTTTGATTATTTTCATGAAGATAAAAAGTTTCACTTTAATTCTAAATTTTCTTAAATTCAATTCCGACCTTTCTCAAAGAGATGAAAAAATTTAAAGTTCTGTTCCAAATATTTGTCCGGAAGAAGAAAAGTTCAATTTTGATTCTGAATTTTCTCAATGAAAATGAAATAAGTTATTGATCAATTCTATTTTTCTAAATAATATAAAATTTTACACTTCAATTCAGATTTTTCTCAATGAGATGAAAAAATTTAAAACATTGTTCCAAATCTTTCAAAGAAGATAGGAAACGCTTTACTTTGAGTGTGAAGACTCTTCAGGAAGATTTGAGGATCCAACTCAAGGACGAGGTGTCTCGCATAAGTGCTCAGTATTCAAGTTCCCGCATTATTTTGAATAGAGAAAAGAAAAAAAAGTTTGTTCGAATACGCAAATTACCAATGCAAACGAAACGGCTTCTATCTAGCATCCCAATTCCCAAATGACAAAAAAAATACAAAGCTCAATTCACAATTTTTCCTTTGAATATAGGAATGGCTTTACAATGATTGTGATTATTTACCATGAAGATAAAAAGTTTCACTTTATTTCTAATTTTTCTTAAATTCAGTTCATTCATCTAACCACCAAAAACAATAGGTTAGGTTAGGTATAAATAAATATTAATAAATAATTAGAAACATTTCTCCATGTTTAAGTTAGGTTAGGTTAGGTAAACTTATCACGAGCGCTCGTGATAAGCTAACCTAACCTAACTTAAACATGGTAAAAAGATTAAATTAGGTTAGGTTAGGCTAGATTAAGTTAGGTTAGGTTAAGTTAGGTTAGGTTAGGTTAGCCTACGTACGCGCGCGTACGTAGGCTAACCTAACCTAACCTAACTTAACCTAACCTAACTTAATCTAGCCTAACCTAACCTAATTTAATCTTTTTACCATGTTTAAGTTAGGTTAGGTTAGCTTATCACGAGCGCTCGTGATAAGTTTACCTAACCTAACCTAACTTAAAAATGGAGAAATGTTTATAATTATTTATTAATATTTATTTATACCTAACCTAACCTAACCTATTGTTTTTGGTGGTTAGATGAATGAACTGAATTTAAGAAAAATTAGAAATAAAGTGAAACTTTTTATCTTCATGGTAAATAATCACAATCATAGTATAGCCATTCCTATCTTCTAAGGAAAAATTTAGAATTGAACTTTAAATTTTTTATGTCTTTGAGAAATTAGGAACTGAATTGGAAGCTTTTTTCATTTTCAATGGTAAATTTCAGAATTGAGCTAACTTTTTTTTCTCTTCTCTAAGAAAATTCAGAAGAGAACTTGTACATTTTGCACTTCTTCGAGAAAACTCAGAATTAAAGTGGAGCTCCATATCTTCATTAATAATATTCAAAATCAAATTATAACTTTTCCTATCTTATATGAAAAATTTTGAACAATTTTTTAAATTTTTTCATCTCTTTGAGAAAAATCTGAATTGAAGTGGAAAATTTTATATTATTTTAGGAAAATAGAATTGATCAATAACTTATTTCATTTTCATTGAGAAAATTCAGAATCGAAATTGAACTTTTCTTCTTCCGGAAAAATATTTGGAGCATAACTTTAAATTTTTTCATCTCTTTGAGAAAGGTCAGAATTGAATTTAAGAGAATTTAGAATTAAAGTGACACTTTTTATCTTCATGAAAATAATCAAAATCATAGTATAACTTTTCTTATCTTCTATGGAAAAATTTAGAACTGAACTTTAAATTTTTTATGTCTTGGTGAACTTAAAACTGACGTGGAAGCTTTTTATTTTCTCTGGATAAATTATAATTTAATTATGTTCTTTGGTAAAATTAAGAAGAGAACTTGAACTTTTCTATCTTCTATGAAAAAATTTGGAACTGTATTTAAAATTTTTTCATCTGTTTGAGAAAAATCTGAACTGAAGTGGAAAATTTTTATATTATTTTGGGGAAATAGAATTGATAAATAACTTATTTCATTTTCATTGCGAAAATTCAGCATCGAAGTTGAACTTTTCTCCACTTCTTTGAGAAAATTTAAAATTGAAGTGAAACTTTTTATCTTCATAGAAAATAATTACAATCATAGTATAACTTTTCCTATCTACTATGGAATATTTTTTTTTTCTTCATGGAAAATAATCTGTGGAAGCTTTTTATTTTCTCTGGAGAAATTAGAATTGAATTTTGTTATTTGTTAAAATTAAGAAGAGAACTTGAACTTTTCTATCTTCTATGAAAAATTTGGAAGATTATTTTAAATTTTTTCATTTCTTTGAGAAAATATTAACCGAAGATTAAACTTTTTATATTATTTCTCGAAAATATAATTTATCGATAAATTATTTAATTTTCATTGTGAAAATTAAGAATAGAAGTTGAACTTTTCTTCTTCCGGGGAAAATATTTGGAACAAAACTTTAAATTTTTTATCTCTTAGAGAAAGGTCGAAATTGAATTTAAGAAAAATTAGAATTAAAGTGAAACCTTTTATCTTCATAGAAAATAATCACAATCATAGTATAACTTTTCATACCTTCTACGGAAAAATTTAGAACTGAACGTTAAATTTTTTATGTCTTGGTGAACTTAAAACTGAATTGGAAGCTTTTTATTTTCTCTTGAGAAATTATAATTGAATTATGTTCTTTGGTAAAATTCAGAAGAGAACTTGAAAATTAAAGATAAAAGTATAACTTTTCCTATATTCAATGAAAAATTTGGAACAGAACTTTAAATTTTTTCATCTCTATGTGAAAAGTCGGAACTTAATTTAAGAAAATTTCGAATTAAAGTGAAACTTTTCATCTTCACGGAAAATAATCACAATCATAGTATAACTTTTCCTATCTTCTACGGAAAAATTTAGAACTGAACTTTAAATTTTTTAGGTCTTGGTCAACTTAAAACTGAAGTGGAAGCTTTTTATTTTCTCTGGAGAAATTAGAATTGATTTATGTTCTTTGGTAAAATTCAGATGAGAACTTGAACTTTTCTATCTTGTAAGAAAAATTTGGAACAGTTTTTTAAATTTTTTCATCTCTTTGAGAAAAATCTGAATTGAAGTGTAAAATTTTATATTATTTTAGGAAAATAGAATTGATAAATAACTTATTTCATTTTCATTGACAAAATTAAGAATCGAAATTGAACTTTTCTTCTTCCGGGAAAATATTTGGAACAGAACTTTAAATTTTTTCATCTCTTTGAGAAAGGTCGGAATTGAATTTAAGAAAATTTAGAATTAAAGTGAAACTTTTTATCTTCATGGAAAACAATCTGTGGAAGCTTTTTATTTTCTCTGGAGAAATTAGAATTGAATTGTGTTCTTTGGTAAAATTCAGAAGAGAACTTGAACTTTTATATATTATATGAAAAATTTGGAACAGTATTTTAAATTTTTTAATCTCTTTGAGAAAAATCTGAATTGAAGTTTAAAATTTTTATATTATTTTGTTAAAATAGTATTTATCAATAACTTATTTCATTTTCATTGATAAAATTCAGAATCGAAGTTGAACTTTTCTTCTTCCGGGAAAATATTTGGAACAGAACTTTAAATTTTTTCATCTCGTTGAGAAAGGTCGGAATTGAATTTAAGAAAATTTAGAATTTAAGTGAAACTTTTTATCCTCATGGAAAATAATCACAATCATAGTATAACTTTTCTTATCTTCTACGGAAAAATTTAGAAGTGAACTTTAAATTTTTCATGTGTTGTTGAACTTAAAACTGAAGTGGAAGCTTTTTATTTTCTCTGGAGAAATTATAATTGAATTATGTTCTTTGCTAAAGTTCAGAAAAGAACTTGAATTTTTCTATCTTCAATGAAAAATTTAGAACAGTATTTTAAATTTTTTCATCTGTTTGAGAAAAATCTGAATTGAAGTGGAAATTTTAATATTATTTTAGGAAAATAGAATTGATATGGGCACACACACAAAAACTCACACACATACAAAAGCTTACACACACACACAAAAACTTACACACACAAAAAAACTTAAACACACAAAAAAACTTACACACACACAAAAACTTACACCCACACACAAACTTACAAAAACACAAAAACTTACACAAAAACAAAAACTTACACACACACACAAAAACTTAAACACAAAAAAAAACTTACAAAAAAAAAAAAAATTAAACACACAAAAAAAATTAAAAACACAAAAAAAACTTAAACACACAAATAAACTTAAAAACAAACAAAAAATTAAATACACACATAAACTTAAACCCACATAAAAAAAATTACACAAAAAAAAAAAATTACACACACAAAAAAAAACTTACACACTCACAAAATCTAACAAACACAAAAAATAATAAACACACACAAAAAAATACAGACACACAAAAAAACATACACACACACACACACAAACTAACACACACACAAAAACTTACAAACACACAAAAACTGACACACACAAAAAAAAACTTACACACACACAAAAACTTACACACACACAAAAACTTACACACACACAAAAACTTACACACACAAAAAAAATTAAACACACAAAAAATTAAACACACAAAAAAAATTACACAAACACGAAAACTTACAAATACAAAAAAAACTTACACACACACAAAAACTTACACACACACAAAAACTAACACACACACAAAAAAACTAACACACACACAAAAAATTACACACACACAAAAACCTACACACACAAAAAAATTAACACACACAAAAAAACTGACAAACACAAACAAAACATACAAACACAAAAAATCAAAGACACGAAAAAAAAATAACAAAAACACAAAAACTAAAACACACACAAAAAATAAAACACACAGAAAAGTACACACACACAAAGACTTACACACACAAACACACACACACACAAAAAAACTTAAAAACACACACAAAAACTTACACACACACACAAACTTAAACACACAAAAAAAAAATTACACAAACAAACAAAAAATTACAAACACACAAAAAAAATTACACATACAAAAAAACTTACACACAAATATAAAATTAAAAACACACAAAAATTTACACACACACAAAAACTTACACACACACAAAAAAATAAACACAAAAAAAAACTTACACACACACAAAAACTTACACACACACAAAAAAACTTACACACACACAAAAGTTTACACACACACAAAAAAAACTTACACACACACAAAAACTTAAACACACACAAAAACTTACACACACACAAAAACTTACATACACACAAAGATTTACATACACACAAAAACATTACACACACATAAAACATACATACACACAAAAAACTTACACACACACAAAAACTTACACATGCACAAAAAAACTTACACACACACAAAAAATTAAAAACACAAAAACTAAAACACACACTACATAAACAAAAAAAATAAAATAAAAAAAAAAACCTTACACACACAAAAAACATAAATACACACACAAAAACTAAAACGTGCACAAAAAAAACATACACCCACACAAAATCAAACAAACACAAAAACTAAAAAACAAAAACAAAATAAAAAAAACAAACCAAATTAGTCCACACACACAAACACACACAAAAAAACTAACACACACAAAAAAAATTAAAAAAACACACGAAAACTTACAAACACACAAAAACAATAAAAGAAACAAAAAAAAATAAAAAAACACATAAAATTACACACACACACAAAATCATACAAACAAAAAAAAACTTAATACCGAAAAAACTAATACAGACAAACAAAAAAAAAATTACACACACACAAAAACATACACACACACACAAAAAAAAAAAAGCACAAAAAAAAAAAAAAAAAAAAACCAAAAAAAAAAAAAAAAAAAACCTAAAAAAAACACAAAACTAAAAAAAAAACAAAAAAATTACACAAACAAAAAAAATTACACACGCAAAAAAAAAACTTACACACACAAAAAAACTTACACACACAAAAACTTAAACACACACAAAAACTTACTCACACAAAAAAACTTATTACACACAAATACACACACAAAAATTTTATATTATTTTAGTAAAATATAATTGATATGTGCACACACAAAAAAACTAGCACACACAAAAAAACTTACACACACACACAAACAAAACTCTAAGCTATGACTCTAAGCTAAAAAGTCTAAACTCTTAACTAAAACTAAACTAAACTAGAGCTCTAACTGAAACTCTATGGTAAAACATCAAACTCTTAACTAAAATTAAACTAAACTAGAACTCTAACAAAAACTCTAAGCTATGACTCTAAGCTAAAACTCTAAACTATTAACTAAAACTAAACTAAACTAGAACTTCAATAAAAATTCTAAGATATAAACTATAAACTCTTAAATAAAATTGAAATAGAAATATAAATTAAAATAATAGTTAAAAAAATCAAACTTTTATGTAAAATTGAGCTAAACTAGAACTCTAACAAAAAAAAAACTCTAAGCAAAAATTCTAAAATCTTAACTAAAACTAAACTAAAATACACCTCAAATAAAAACTCTAAGCTAAGACTCTAAGGTAAAAGACCAAAATCTTAACTAAAACTAAACTAAAACTCTAACTGAAACTCAAAGGTAAAAAAATCAAACTCTTAACTAAAATTAAACTAAACTAGAACTCCAACAAAAAAACTCTAAGCTAAGACTAAGTTAAAACTCTAAACTCTAAACTAAAACTAAAATAAACTAGAACCCTAACAAAAACTCTAAGCTACGACTCTAAGCTAAAACTCTAAACTATTAACTAAAACTAAACTAAACTAGAACTTCAATAAAAACTCTAAGCTAAAAACTCTAAATTCTTAACTAAAACTAAACTAAACTAGAACTCTAACTGAAACTCAAAGGTAAGAAATCAAACTCTTAACTATAACTAAACTAAACTAGAACTCTAACAAAAACTCTAAGCTAAGACTCTAAGCTAAAACTCAAAACTCTTAACTAAAACTAAACTAAACTAGAACTTCAACAAAAACTCTAAGCTAAAAACTCTAAACTCTTAACTAACACTAAACAAGAACTCTAACTGAAACTCAAAGGTAAAACATCAAACTGTTAACTAAAATTAAAGTAAACTAGAACTCTAACAAAAAGCGGCGCATCCTTGCGGCGCATTCCTGCGTTGCTTCCCTGCAGCGCATTCCTGCGGCACATCCCTGCGGCGCATTCCTGTGGCGCTTCCCCCGACTTGTGGCGCATCCCTGCGGCGCATCCCCCTGCGGCGCATCACGCTGTGGCGCATGCCTGCCCCGTGGCGCTTCTCGGGCCCGGGGGACCTTTGAGGACCGGGGAGAGGGCCTTTGGGGTCTAGGGGGGGCCTTTTGGGGGTCCGGGGGCCCTTTGAGGACCAGAGGAGGGCCTTTGAGGGTCTAAGGAGGGCGTTTGGGGGGCTGGGGCTCTTTGGGAGCTTGGGGGACCTTTGAGTACCGGGGGCTTCCTTCGGGGTTGGGGTGGGGGATCGGAACCCTTTGGGGTTGGGGTAGAGGACCTCACAACACTGTTCAAATGGAACTTGTGTATTATAACGACCACAGAGTTTCACCCTCAAATTCTCTTCTAAAACCTTTCCTAAAATCTTCTTTCAAAATGTCTCTAACTGTTTCGCCGAAATAATCCCATAAAATGGATAAAACGGTTTCGCCCAAATAATCCCTAAACGTAATTTCAGCGTGTTCCTTTTGTTTGGCATCTCTGCGCTAACGCATTTCAAATTTCTAGGAACCCCTTTCCTACGTTAATCTCTTCATCTCATAAATTTTCCTAGCTAAACTATTAGGGTTTCGTTAGAATATCAATTTATCTCTCCAACTTAAAGCTCCGTGAACCCGTATTTAAAAATAGAATTTCTATCTCTTTAGACTCCCGCATAATTCCAAGATAACAAGTGATGTCATTTATAATTCCTGACACTAAAGATCAATGAAGCCCTATTTAAAAATAGAATATTAATTTTTCTCTCTGACCTAAAGAACGTTTATCCCTCAGACCTAAGATTAATGAAGCCATGTTTGTTTCTTAATTCCCCCTTCGTGAACCAATAATTTCCCCTAGCGATTATGTAAATCACCCCTCATGTCATTACACCTGGCCAAACAACAGCAAATAAATCGACCTTTACCACCATTAGACTCGATCGATAATCCTTGAATAAATTATGGCCCGTCAGCATTAAACTAAATTGTAGATGGCAGCAGGGGTGAGTGTTCGGACCTCCTGATAGGGTTCTACTGACTAACCCCCCACAGCCCCCAGGGCAGAGGTTGTAAGTTATACCCTGAGGGCATATAAGGTTTTTATAGAAAGTGTTGTCGTAGAAACTTCAAAAGCGCTCATTCAATTGGGAATTTAAAGGGCTAGCGCCCTATTAATAGTCAAAAGCGATCGGAGAGCGAATGCCTCCCCACGCCCATCATTTCCCCAAACACATCTGATCAAAGTCTTGATATGGCCATTTGGTTGAACGTAGTTGATGGGTACGGAAATTATATATTTGAGTATGACAACCCCCCATAGCCCTTAGGGCTAAGGTTGTAAGCTATGCCCTGAGGGGCATATAAAGTTTTTATAGAAAGTGTTGTCGTAAAAACTTCAAAAAGGGCTCATTCTATTTGGAATTAAGAGGGCTATAGCCCTTTTTAATTGTCAAAAGTAATCGGAGGGGGAATCAACCCCCCCCCCCCACGCCCATCATTTTCCCAAACATTCCCGCTAAACATTTTGATATGGCCATTTTGTTCAACGTAGTTAAAAGGTCTGGAAATTATGTCTTTGACGATGACAACCCCTTTCCCCACAGCCCTCAGGACAAGGGTCATAAGTTATGCCCTTGGGACATAGGCTATAAGGTTTTTATAAAAAAAAAATTTCGAAGAAGCTTCAAGAAGGGCTCATTTGATTGGAAATTGAGAGGACTAGTGCCTTTTTAATTAGTCGAAAGTGATCAAAGGGCAAATGCCCCCTCACGCCCATCATTCTCCCAAACACTTCCAATCAAAATTTTAAGATAGTTTTTTTTTGTCCAACGTATTTGAAAGGTCTAGAAATTGTGTTCTTGAGGATGACAAATCCCCCTCGCCCTCAGGGCAAGGGTTGTAAGTTATGCCCTGGGGACATAGAAGGTGTTTATAGAAAGCGCGGTCATATAAACTTCGGAGGGGGTTCTTTGGATTGGTAATCGGACGCTCTAGTGCTTTTTTTAAGAGTCTAGATAATTGAAGGGCAGCTACTCCCCCCTCTCTCACACACACGTTGTGTTATCACGAAATTCATCTAATAGAAATTTTGAGATAGCCATTCTATTAGAAATAGTCTAAATATCATATAACAAGGCTTTTGGGGTTGAAAAAAAAACCCAGAGATTATGGACATTGGTTGCAATTTATGCCTAGGGGGTACTAAAATGTTTAATGGAATGGATGATTGGTTTAACTTTAGAAGAGGCTCATTTGGTTGAAAATTGGAAGTTCTAGTTCCTTGTTAAAGGTCAAAAGCGTTGGACGGCATTTAGCCCCCCCCCCTCTTTTACAACCCCTGCTTTCTCCAAATGCATCTGATTGAAATTATTAGATAGTGATTTTTTTTCAAAATAGTCCAAAGAACATACGACAATGTCTGCAGGGATGACACAACCCCCCAACGCCCTGGGAATAGGGTTGTAAGTTATTTATGAGGGCATATAAGAATTTTTTATTGAATGAGTGGCATCAGATGTGGCTTATTTGATTTGAAATTGGAAGTCATTGTGCCCTTTTTAAGAGTCACAGTGATTTGAGAGCAAACAGCCCCCCCCCTCCAAGCTCAGTATTTGCCTTACCACCTCCAATCAAAATTTGGAAATAACAATTTTATTCATCGTAGTTGAAAGTTTTGGAAATTATGTCTTTGAGGAAGACAACCCCCCCCTGCTCTCAGGGAAAGGGTTGTAAGTTATGCCCTTGGGGAATATAAGGTTCTTATAAAGAGGGTGGTCGTATATACTTTGGAGGGGACTCACTGGATGGTAATTATAAGTTCTAGTGCGCTTCTAAAGAGTCAAAGGGATCAGAGCGCAGCCCCCCCCCCATACAAACACAAACATGTCGTGTTTTCCGAAGATGTATCCAATTGAAATTTTGAGACAGTCCTTTTATTCAAAATAGTCCAAATATCATAAAAAAGATTTTGATTTTAATAAAAACCACCAGAGCCTGAGGGCGAGGGTTGTAAGTTATGAGTAGATTGCTAATAATGAATTTGCATGATGCCCTAGGAATTCCCTTACTATTTGCGTGATGCTCTACACCTTTTCAAAGAGAGTCAGAACTCCCTCACACAGTTTCACGTGCACATTGCAAAAAAGCATGCAAAAACCGATAAAGTGATTAAACACGTTTTGAAACTACATGCTATTTGCTTATGTCCCCATGGTACCTATCCAAACAAAGTGATAAGAAAAAGAAAAAAAAACACATTTTGAAACTACATGCTATTTGCTTGCCTTTCCTTGGTACCTTTCCAAGCGAGCAGGGATTCCCCACTGGTTCCTAAACATTGCAAAAAAAAAAGCGAGCAGTATGAGCGGGGATTCCCCACACAAGTTTGTTTCAACTCCAAGTTTTTCAATCAGAGTGGTTTTTGAGGCAACATTCGCTTTTTAGGGGTCCAATCAGAGACAGCGGTGGTTGCTCAATATACGGTAAGTTGATTGGTGATTGGTTACAAATAAAAGGAGTGATTTTTTATTCGTCCTTGAGATTTTGTACTACAGCTTGACATGCTTATTTTTTAATTTAATTGGGATGAAAAGACAAAGTCTAGCATAAAGAGCAAGGTATTTCGGAGGGTGTAGTTTACTTCATATACGGGATAATTTCTATTCGTCTTAGTTTTTAATGATGCTCCTTATTTCTATTTGATAATGATTATTTTTTAATTTAATTGGGATGAAAAGTCAAAGTCTAGCATAAAGAGAAAGGTATTTCGGAGGGGGCAGCTCGCTTCATATACGGGATAATTTCCATTCATCTTAGTTTTTAATGATGCTCCTTATTTCTAGTTGAAAATGCTTATTTTTAATTTAATTGGGATGAAAAGTCAAAGTCTAGCATAAAGAGTAAGGTATTTCGGAGGGTGCAGTTCACTTCATATACGGGATAATTTCCATTCGTCTTAGTTTTTAACGATGCTCCTTATTTCTAGTTGAAAATGCTTATTTTTTAATTTAATTGGGATGAAAAGTCAAAGTTTAGCATAAAGAGCAAGGTATTTAGGAGGGTGCAGTTCACTTTATATACCGCATAATTTCGATTCGTCTTAGTTTTTAATGATGCTCCTTATTTCTAGTTGAAAATGCTTATTTTTTAATTTAATTGGGATGAAAAGTCAAAGTCTAGCATAAAGAGCAAGGTATTTGGGAGGGTGCAGCTCACTTCATATACAGGATAATTTCCATTCCTCTTAGTTTTAACGATGCTCCTTATTTCTAGTTGAAAATGCTTATTTTTTAATTTAATTGGGATGAAAAGTCAAAGTCTAGCAAAAAGAGCAAGGTATTTTGGAGGGGGCAGCTCGCTTTATATACGGGATAATTTGCAATCGTCTTAGTTTTTAACGATGCTCCTTATTTCTCGTTGAAAATGCTTATTTTTAATTTAATTGGGATGAAAAGTCAAAGTCTAGCATAAAGGGCAAGGTATTTCGGAGGGGGCAGCTCACTTCATATACGGAATAATTTCCATTCGTCTTAGTTTTTAACGATGCTCCTTATTTCTAGTTGAAAATGCTTATTTTTCATTTAATTGGGATGAAAAGTCAAAGTCTAGCTTAAAGAGCAAGATATTTCGGAGGGGGCAGCTTGCTTAATATATGGGATAATTTGCATTTGTCTTAGTTTTTAATGATGCTCCTTATTTCCAGTTGAAAATGCTTATTTTTTAATTTAATTGGGGTGAAAAGTCAAAGTCTAACACAAAGAGCAAGGTATTTCTGAGGGTGCAGCTCACTTCATATACGGGATAATTTCAATTCGTCTTAGTTTTTAACGATGCTCCTTATTTCTAGTTGAAAATGCTTATCTTTTAGTTTAATTGGGATGAAAATTCAAAGTCTAGCATAAAGAGCAAAATATTTAGGAGGGGGCAGCTCACTTCATATACGGGATAATTTCGATTCGTCTTGGGTTTTAATGATGCTCCTTATTTTCAGTTGAAAATGCTTATTTTTTAGTTTAATTGGGATGAAAAGTCGAAGTCTAGCATAAAGAGCAAGTTATTTCGGAGGGGGCCGCTCACTTCATATACGGGATAATTTTTATTCGCCTTATATCTTACTGATGCCCCTTATTTCTGGTTGAAAACGCTTATTTTTTAATTTAATTGGGGTGAAAAGTCAAAGCCTTGCATAATGAGCAAGGTATTTAGGAGGGTGCAGTTCACTTTATATACCGGATAATTTGCATTCGTCTTAGTTTTTAATTATGTTAATTATTTCTATATTAAAATTCTTATTTTTTATTTTAATTGGGATGAAAATACAAAGTCTAGCATAAAGAGCAAGGTATTTCG
Organism: Artemia sp. Qi Xiang Cuo; assembly: GCF_049724085.1. Classification (NCBI taxonomy): domain Eukaryota; kingdom Metazoa; phylum Arthropoda; class Branchiopoda; order Anostraca; family Artemiidae; genus Artemia; species Artemia sp. Qi Xiang Cuo. The sequence continues at coordinate 42,733,822 of NC_142798.1, read as the reverse complement.
GAGGGGGCAGCTCGCTTCATATACCGGATACTTTCCATTCGTCTTAGTTTTTAATGATGCTCCTTATTTCCAGTTGAAAATACTTATTTTTTAATTTAATTTGGATGAAAAGTCAAAGTCTAGCATAAAGACCAAGGTATTTAGGAGGGTGCAGTTCACTTCATATACCGGTTAATTTCTATTCGTCTTAGTTTTTAATGATACTCCTTATTTCTAGTTGAAAATGCTTATTTTTTAATTTAATTGGGATGAAAAGTCAAAGTATAGCATAAAGAGCAAGGTATTTCGGAGGGGGCAGCTCGCTTCATATAGGGGATACTTTCCATTCGTCTTAGTTTTTAACGATGCCCCTTATTTCTAGTTGAAAATGCTTATTTTAAATTTAATTGGGAAGAAAAGTCAAAGTATAGCATAAAGAGCAAGGTATTTCGGAGGGGGCAGCTCGCTTCATATACGCGATGATTTGCATTCGTCTTAGTTTTTAATAATGCTCCTTATTTCCAGTTGAAAATGCTTATTTTTAATTTAATTGGGATGAAAAGTCAAAGTCTAGCATAAAGAGCAAGGTAATTCTGAGGGTGCAGCTTACTTCATATACGGGATAATTTCCATTCGTCTTAGTTTTTAACGAAGCTCCTTATTTCTAGTTGACAATGATTGTCTTTTAATTTAATTAGAATAAAAAGTCATAGTCTAGCATAAATAGAAAGATATTTCGGAGGGGGGCAGCTCGCTGCAAATCCGGGATAAGTTCCATTCATGTTCTTATTTAACGATGATCATTATTTCCATTTGAAAATGCTTATTTTTTAATTTAATTGGGATGAAAAGTCAAAGTCTAGCAAAAAGACCAAGGTATTTCGGAGGCGGCAGCTCGCTTCATATACCGGATATTTTCTATTCGTCTTAGTTTTTAATGAAGCTCCTTATTTCCAGTTGAAAATGCTTATTTTTTAATTTAATTTGGATGAAAAGTCAAAGTCTAGCATAAACAGCAAGGTATTTCGGAGGGGGCAACTCGCTTCATATACGGGATAATTTCCATTTGTCTTAGTTTTTAACGATGCTCCTTATTTCTAGTTGAAAATGCATTTTTTTAAATTTAATTGGGATGAAAAGTCAAAGTCGAGCATAAACAGCAAGGTATTTAGGAGGGTGCAGTTCAATTCATATACTGGATAATTTGCATTCGTTTTAGTTTTTAATGATGCTCCTTATTTCTAGTTGAAAATGCTTATTTTTTAATTTAATTGGGATGAAAAGTCAAAGTCAAGCATAAAGAGCAAAGTATTTCGGAGGGGGCAGCTCGCTTCATATACGGGATAATTTCTATTCGGCTTAGTTTTTAAAAATGCTCCTTATTTCTTGTTGAAAATGCTTATTTTTCATTTAATTGGGATGAAAAGTCAAAGTCTAGCATAAAGACTAAGGTATTTTGGAGGGGGCAGCTCGCTTCATATACCGGATAATTTCAACTCATCTAAGTTTTTAACGATGCTCCATATTTCTAGATGAAAATTCTTATTTTTTAATTTTATTTGGGTGAAAAGTCAAAGTATAGCATAAAGATCAAGGTATTTTAGGAGGGTACAGTTCTATCCATATACTGGATAATTTGCATTCGTGTTAGTTTTTATTGATGTTCCTTATTTCTAGTTGAAAACGCTTGTTTTTTAATCTAATTGGGATGAAAAGTCAAAGTCAAGCATAAAGAGCAAGGTATTAAGGAGGGGGCAGATCGCTTCATATACCGTATAATTAGAATTCGTCTTAGTTTTTAATGATGCTCCTTATTTCCAGTTGAAAATCCTTATTTTTTAATTTAATTGGGATAAAAAGTCAAAGTCTAGCATAAAGAGCAGGGTATTTAGGAGGGTACAGTTCACTTCATATACTGGATAATTTGCATTCGTCTTAGTTTTTAATGATGCTCCTTATTTTTATTTGAAAATGCTTATTCTTTAATTTAATTGGGATAAAAAGTCAAAGTCTAGCATAAAGAGCAAGGTATTTAGGAGGGTGCCGATCACTTCATATACGGGATAATTTCTATTCGTCTTAGTTTTTAATGATGCTCCTTATTTCTAGTTGAAAATGCATATTTTTTAATTTAATTGGGATGAAAAGTCGAAGTCTAGCATAAAGAGCAATGTATTTAGGAGGGTGCAGTTCACTTCATATACGGGATAATTTCTATTCGTCTTAGTTTTTAATGATGCTCCTTATTTCTAGTTGAAAATGCTTATCTTTTAATTTAATTGGGATGAAAAGTCAAAGTCTAGCATTAGGAGTAAGATATTTTGGAGGGGGCAGCTGACTTCATATACCGGATAATTTTTATTCTTCTTTGGTTCTAATGATGCTCCTTATTTCTAGTTGAAAATGCTTAGTTTTTTGTTTAATTTGGATGAAAATTCGAAGTCCACCAAAAGGATCACTTTGTTTAGGAGGGGGCCGCTCACTTTAAATACGGGATAATTTCAATTCGTGTTATTTCTTAATGATATTTCTTATGTATGTATGTATATGCTTATTTTTAAATTTTATTTAGATTAAAAGTAAAAGTTTAGAATAAAGAGCAGTGTATTTTAGGAGGGTGACGTTCTATTTATATACTGGATAATTTGCAGTCTTATTACTTTTTAATTAGGATCATTATATACAGATTATAATTCTTATTTTTTAATTTAATTGGGATGAAAATTCAAAGTCTAGCATAAATAGCAAGGTATTTCGGAGGGGGGCAGCTCGCTTCATATACCGGATAATTTCTATTCATCTTCGTTTTTAATGATGCTCCTAATTTCCAGTTGTAAATGCTTATTTTTTAATTTAATTTGGATGAAAAGTCAAAGTCTAGCATAAAGAGCAAGGTATTTAGGAGGGTGCCGTTCACTTCATATACCGGTTAATTTCTATTCGTCTTAGTTTTTAATGATACTCCTTATTTCTAGTTGAAAATGCTTATTTTTTAATTTAATTGGGATGAAAAGTCAAAGTATAGCATAAAGAGCAAGGTATTTCGGAGGGGGCAGCTCGCTTCATATAGGGGATACTTTCAATTCGTCTTAGTTTTTAACGATGCACCTTATTTCTAGTTGAAAATGCTTATTTTAAATTTAATTGGGAAGAAAAGTCAAAGTATAGCATAAAGAGCAAGGTATTTCGGAGGGGGCAGCTCGCTTCATATACGCGATGATTTGCATTCGTCTTAGTTTTTAATAATGCTCCTTATTTCCAGTTGAAAATGCTTATTTTTAATTTAATTTGGATGAAAAGTCAAAGTCTAGCATAAAGAGCAAGGTATTTCTGAGGGGGCAGCTCACTTCATATACGGGATAATTTCCATTCGTCTTAGTTTTTAGCGATGCTCCTTATTTCGAGTTGAAAATGCTTGTTTTTCATTTAATAAGAATGAAAAGTCAAAGTCTAGCATAAAGAGCAAGTTATTTCGGAGGGGGCAGCTCGCTTCAAATACCGGATAATTTCCATTCGTCTTAGTTTTTAACGATGCTCCTTATTTCCAGTTGAAAATGCTTATTTTTTAATTTAATTGGGATGAAAAGTCAAAGTCTAGCAAAAAGACCAAGGTATTTCGGAGGCGGCAGCTCGCTTCATATACCGGATATTTTCTATTCGTCTTCGTTTTTATTGATGCTCATTATTTCCAGTTGAAAATGCTAAGTTTTTAATTTAATTAGGATGAAAAGTCAAAGTCTAGCATAAACAGAAAGGTATTTCGGCGGGGGCACCTCACGTCAAATACGGGATAATTTGCATTCGTCTTAGTTTTTAACGAGGCTCCTTATTTCTAGTTGAAAATGCATTTTTTTAAATTTAATTGGGATGAAAAGTCAAAGTCGAGCATAAACAGCAAGGTATTTAGGAGGGTGCAGTTCAATTCATATACTGGATAATTTGCATTCGTCTTAGTTTTTAATGATGCTCCTTATTTCTAGTTGAAAATTCTTATTTTTTAATTTAATTGGGATGAAAAGTCAAAGTCAAGCATAAAGAGCAAAGTATTTCGGAGGGGGCAGCTCGCTTCATAAACGGAATAATTTCCATTCGTCTTAGTTTTTAAAAATGCTCCTTATTTCTAGTTGAAAATGCTTATTTTTTAATTTAATTGGGATGAAAAGTCAAAGTCTAGCATAAAGAGCAGGGTATTTCGGAGGGGGTAGCTCGCTTCATATACGGGATAATTTCAACTCATCTCAGTTTTTAACGATGCTCCATATTTCTAGTTGAAAATGCTTATTTTTTAATTTTATTTGGGTGAAAAGTCAAAGTCTAGAATAAAGAGCAGTGTATTTTAGGAGGGTAACGTTCTCGCGATATACTGGATAATTTGAATTCGTGTTAGTTTTTAATGATTCTACTTACTTATAGTTGAAAATGATTGTTTTTAAATCTAAATGGGGTGAAAATTCAAAGTAAATCATAAATGTAAAAGTGTTTCGGAGGGGTAACTTTCTTACTGTACGGTATAATTTGCATTCGTCTTACTTTTTAACGATGCTCCTTATTTCTAATTGAAAATGCTTATTTTTTAATTTAATTGGGATGAAAAGTCAAAGTCTAGCATAAAGAGCAAGGTCTTTAGGAGGGTCCAGTTCACTTCATATACGGGATAATTTGAATTCGTCTTAGTTTTTAATGATGCTCCTTATTTCTAGTTGAAAATGCTTATTTTTTAATTTAATTGGGATGAAAAGTCAAAGTCTATCATAAAGAGCAAGGTATTCAGGAGGGTTCAGTTCACCTCATATACTGGATAATTTCTATTCGTCTTAGTTTTTAATGACGCTCCTTATTTCTAGTTGAAAATTCTTACTTTATAATTTAATTTGGATTAAATGTCGCAGTATAGCATAAATATCAAGGTATTTAGGAGGGTGCAGTTCACTTCATATACCGGATAATTTCTATTCGTCTTAGTTTTTAATGATACTCTTTATTTCTAGTTGAAAATTGTTATTTTTAATTTAATTGGGATGAAAAGTCAAAGTCTAGTATAAAGAGCAAGGTATTTTGGAGGGGGCAGCTCGCTTCTTATACGGGATAATTTGTATTCGTCTTAGTTTTTAATGATGCTCCTTATTTTCTGTTGAATATGCTTATTTTTTAATTTAATTGGGATGAAAAGTAAAAGTCTAGCATAAAGAGCAAGGTATTTCTGAGGGTATAGCTCGCTTCATATACGGAATAATTTCCATTCGTCTTAGTTTTTAACGATGCTCCTTATTTCTAGTTGAAAATGCTTATTTTTTAATTTAATTAGGATGAAAAGTCAAAGTCTAGCATAAAGAGCAAGGTATTTCGGAGGGGGCAGCTCGCTTTTTATACCGGATAATTTCTATTCGTCTTAGTTTTTAATGATGCTCCTTATTTCCAGTTGAAAATGCTTTTTTTTAATTTTATTTGGGTAAAAAGTCAAAGTCTAGCATAAAGAGCAGGGTATTTAGGAGGGTGCAGTTCACTTAATATACCGGATAATTTGCATTCGTCTTAGTTTTTAATGATGCTCCTTATTTCTAGTTGAAAACGCTTATTATTTAATCTAATTGGGATGAAAAGTCAAAGTCTAGCATAAAGAGCATGGTATTTCGGAGAGGGTAGCTCGCTTCATATACGGGATCATTTGCATTCGTCTTAGTTTTTAATGATGCTCCTTATTTCCAGTTGAAAATACTTATTTTTTAATTTAATTGGGATGAAAAGTCAAAGTCTAGCATAAAGAGCAGGGTATTTAGGAGGGTGCAATTCACTTCATATACTGGATAATTTGCATTCGTCTTAGTTTTTAATGATGCTCCTTATTTCTAGTTGAAAATGCTAATTTTTTAATTTAATTGGGATGAAAAGTCAAAGTCTAGCATAAAAAGCAAGGTATTTCGGAGGGGATAGCAAATTGTCCAGTATATGAAGTGAACTGCACCCTCTTAAATACCTTGCTCTTTATGCTAGACTTTGACTTTTCATCCCAATTAAATTATAGAATAAGCATTTTCAACTAGAAATAAGGAGCATTGTTAAAAACCAAGACGAATGGAAATTATGCTGTATATGAAGCGAGCTGCCCCCACAGAAATACATTGCTCTTTGTGCTAGACTTTGACTTTTTCATCCCAATTAAATAAAAAAATAAGCATTTTCAATTATAAATTAGGAGCATCATTAAAAAGGAAGATAAATTGAAATTATCCGGTATATGAAGTGAACTGCCCCCCTCCTAAATACATTGCTATTTATGCTAGACTTTGACTTTTTATCCTAATTAAATTAAAAAACAATCATTTTCTACTAGAAATAAGAAGCATCGTTAAAAACTAAGATGAATAGAAATTATTCCGTATATGAAGCGAGCTGCACCCTCCGAAATACCTTGCTCTTTATGCTAGACTTTGAATTTTTATCCAAATTAGATTAAAAAAGAAGCGTTTTCAACTGGAAATTAGGAGCATAATTAAAAACTAAGACGAATGCAAATTATCCAGTATATGGAGTGAACTGTACCCTCATAAATACCCTGATCTTTATGCTAGACTTTGACTTTTTACCTAAATAAAATTAAAAAATAAGCATTTTCAACTGGAAATAAGCAGCATCTGCACCCCCAGAAATACCTTGCTCTTTATGCTAGACTTTGACTTGTTATCCCAATTAAATTAAAAAAATAAGCATTTTCATCTGGAAATAAGGAGCATCATTAAAAACTAAGACGAATGCAAATTATCCCGTATATGAAGCGAGCTGTCCCCTCCAAAATACCTTGCTCTTTATGCTAGACTTTGACTTTTCATCCCAATTAAATTAAAAATAAGCATTTTCAACTTGAAATAAGGATCATCTTTAAAAACTAAGACTAATGGAAATTATTCCGTTTGTGAAGTGAGCTGTCCCCTCCGAAATATCTTGCTCTTTATTCCAGACTTTGTCTTTTCATCCTAATTAAATTAAAAAATAAGCTTTTTCAACTAGAAATAAGGAGCATCTTTAAAAACTAAGACGAATAGAAATTATTCGGTATATGAAGCGAACTGCACCCTCCTAAATACCTTGCTCTTTATGCTAGACTTTGACTTTTCATCCCAATTAAATTAAAAAATAAGCATTTTCAACTAGAAATAAGGAGCATCATTAAAAACTAAGACGAATAGAAATTATCCCGTATATGAAGCGAGCTGCCCCCTCCTAAATATCTTGCTCTTTATGCTAGACTTTGACTTTTCATCCCAATTAAATTAAAAAATAAGCATTTTCAACTAGAAATAAGGAGAATCTTTAAAAACTAAGACGAATAGAAATTATCCGGTATATGAAGTGAACTGCACCCTCTTAAATACCTTGCTCTTTATGCTAGACTTTGACTTTTCATCCCAATTAAATTAAAAAATAAGCATTTTCAACTAGAAATAAGGAGCATCGTTAAAAACTAAGACGAATAGAAATTATCCGGTATATAAAGTGAACTGCACCCTCCTAAATATCTTGCTCTTTATGCTAGACTTTGACTTTTCATCCCAATTAAATTAAAAAATAAGCGTTTTCAAACAGAAATAAGGAGTATCTTTAAAAACTAAGACGAATGGAAATTATCCCGTATATGAAGTGAACTGCACCCTCCGAAATACCTTGCTCTTAATGCTAGACTTTGACTTTTCATCCCAATTAAATTAAAAATAAGCATTTTCAACTAGAAATAAGGAGCATCATTAAAAACTAAGACGAATGGAAATTATCCCGTATATGAAACGAGCTGCCCCCTCCTAAATACCTTGCTCTTTATGCTAGACTTTGACTTTTCATCCCAATTAAATTAAAAAATAAGCAAATTCAACTAGAAATAAGGAGCACTATTAAAAACTAAGACGAATAGAAGTTATCCCGTATATAAAGTGAACCGCCCCCTCCAAAATACCTTGCTCTTTATGCTAGACTTTGTCTTTTCATCCCAATTAAATTAAAAAATAAGCATGTCAAGCTGTAGTACAAAATCTCAAGGACGAATAAAAAATCACTCCTTTTATTTGTAACCAATCACCAATCAACTTACCGTATATTGAGCAACCTCCGCTGTCTCTGATTGGACCCCTAAAAAACGAATGTTGCCTCAAAAACCACTCTGATTGAAAAACTTGGAGTTGAAACAAACTTGTGTGGGGAATCCCCGCTCATACTGCTCGCTTTTTTTTTTGCAATGTGTAGGAACCAGTGGGGAATCCCCGCTCGCTTGGAAAGGTACCAAGGAAAGGCAAGCAAATAGCATGTAGTTTCAAAACGTGTTTTTTTTATCACTTTGTTTGGAAAGGTACCAAGGGTACATAAGCAAATAGCATGTAGTTTCAAAACGTGTTTAATCACTTTATAGGTTTTTGCATGCTTTTTTGCAATTGGCACGTGAAATTGTGTGAGGGAGTTCTGACTCTCTTTGAAAAGGTGTAGAGCATCACGCAAATAGTATGGGAATTCCTAGGGCATCATGCAAATTCATTATTAGCAATCTACTGTTATGCCCCTTGGGCATTGAGGGCTCTTATGGAAGGGATTGTTGTATAAGCTTTAGAGGTTTTTCATTTGGTTGACCAAATGCATCTGATTGAAATTGTGCGATGGCAATTTTGTTTAAAATATTCCAAAAAATAAATAACAATACTTCCGGGGTGGGCACAATCCCTCAGAGCCCTAGGGCAGCTTTAAGTTATGCCCTGGGGGTATATAAGGCTTTTATGGAATGGGTAGTTGTATTAAATTCAGATGGATCTCATTCGATTTTAAATTGGAAGTTTTAGTGCCCTTTTTAGGAGCCAAAGGGATTTTTTTCAGAGACCCCTCCCCCAAGACCATCATTTCCCATAACAAATATCTAAACAAAGTTTTGAGACATCAATTTTTTCAGCATTGTTGAAAGGCTCTGTAATAATGCGTAGTAATAGCTGTAGTAGCAGCAGTAGCATTAGTAGCAGTATGCAAATCGCACCTTTTTTTCAACATCCACTTCAACACATGATGATACTTTTGACTTAGTACTATTAACCGATCCTGAAGCATTGCTGATACGTTCTCTTGACAACCTATATGGGCATAGTGTGTTTCGATTTATTTCAATGCAGTTACAATATTGCCCACGATTTTCGCCTTAATACCCTTAGGTTCATTAGTTGTAGTAGTAGCATCAGTAAATATAGTAGTAGCATTAGGAGTACAGTTAATAGCATTAGTCTTAGCTTTAGTAGTTCTACAGAAGCACTAGTATTATGATGCAAAATATTGTTCTTAGGTTAGTTCAACATCCCCTAAAAGCGTTGTAAATTTTAATTTCACATACCAAACTGATCCTAATATATTGCTGATATGCCCTTTCGCTGATACGGAAGGCAGGTTGTCATCCGTACAACTCTGAAACTTTCACCTTCTTACCTTCATAGGGTGTGGATTTTGAGCTAGCAGAAAACACTGTATATATTCATTTAATGCTGCTTCTTCGGTTGCTGTAACTAACGACAGAAAAGACATCAAGTTGAAACTTTTAGAGAACGTTTAGGAGGAGTTTCAATTAAACGAACAACCTATATGCATGCAGATGTTAAAAGGGCATATAAGCACTATAGGGCATATAAGGACATAGGCAGCGATGCTCTATCACAGCAAAGTAATATCATTGATATTTTAAAGGAGCTAATTTGATTGAAAATTAAAAGTTCAAGTGCCCTCTTAAGAGTCAAAAATGATTGGAGGGCAATCAGCCCTCCTCTTTAGGTCATAATTTTCCAGACACTTCCAAAAAAATATTTAGCATTTTGCTCAGAATAGTTGAATGGTCTAGTAACTATATCTCTAGGGTTATTGGGTAGGTCAACCCCCACAGTATTGTAATTTGCCCATTATGCTTAAAAGCTAAATGTTGCTTTAAAATTAAATCAAAAATTAATTAAATAACATAAAATTAAAACAGAAATTAAAATAAATGACATAGTCAAACTCAAAACGAGCAGAAATTAATACGAGTAAGGTTCAAAACCCCTATGCTTTCTAAAAGCAAGAATATAATTTATACTTTACTGAAAAAATCTTTTAAATGTTGTCACTTTTATAACTTTAAGAATTAAAAAATTAATGAAGATTTTAAGGAATAAATATCAGCATATGTATATTAAGCTAACAATGCACATTCGTTTGAATTTTTCTTAGTAAAGTACAAATTATATTCTGGCTTTTATAAAGCATAGGGGTTTAGAACCCTACTCATATTAATTTCTGCTTGTTTTGAGTTTGACTCTGTTATTTATTTTAATTTCTGTTTGTTTTGGGTTTCATTTTTGAAACCTAAATTTTTTGAAAAACCCAAAAAGTTTTTTTTAGTTAATACATAATAATGGTAGATTATTATGGTAAGCTTATTACCATCTACCATTATTATGAGATGATTAATGGCTCAGTTCAAAGCTCCTGGCATTGTTTTTGTGGTATCACATCTGAAAAGCGCATTGAAAAGGCGCATCGAGTAGTATAGAACTTATTACGAGTTTTATCTGATTATTCTAAATTTCTAGCAAGTTGTAAACGAGTGATTAGGAAGAGCAAAAGTATAAAACCAAACTATTAAACAAGTCGTGATAGCGTTTTGACATTAAGCACTTTAAGTTTATTATAACATGGCTCAGTGTCATTGACTCTTTCTAAGTATCCTCCAATAAGTCGTATAGCTTTGTTATGAAGAATTTATATTCGCTTGAAATTCAAATAAAAGTTGCTTGACCACAAAAAACATCCATATGAGATGTAAGGGTGGATCGAAGTATTATATAAAAGTAATAAAATTTGTGGTGTTAAAAAATTCTTAAAATTTCGAATTGCTCCAACGCCTTGTGCAACTTTCGGTGCAACAACATCACTATGTCGTTTCCACGAAAGATTGTAATCCAGGTAGAAACCAAGGTATCGCGTTTCGTGCACTTGTTTTACTGGCTCCTTTGCAAACAAAATTTTTTCATTAATGTCCTGGGGTTCACCTACTCTTGAATATGAAATAAAACTAGTTTTTGCAATATAAATAGAGAGTAAGCTTAAACTAGTAAAAATATGGAAACTTTTTAAAACTTGATTAACCTTCAAAATCAAACTATGTAAAAACCGACTAGAATAATTTAATTCAGTGTCATCAGCAAACGAGGTGAGACAAGAACCTGGCAGATAAAACATCATCATATCAACATTTAGCAAATAAAGTAGAGGACCAAGCACCGAGCCTTGTGGGACCCCGCAAGCTACAGAATATGGGATAGAAGCGACATCATCTATCATAATATTAAAAAACCTACCACTCAAACAATTTTCAAACCATTTTAAGTTTGATCTTTTTATGTTTAAACTTTCCAATCTTCGCAATAAAATACTAAAATCTACTGTATCAAAAGGTTTTTTAAAATTAAAGAATACTGTTAGAGGAATTTCGCCCCTTTCTAGACATTTATTTACGAAATCAACGAAGTGAATAGCAGCATGACTAGTAGAGTGGCCTCTCCGAAAGCCAAACTGCGTCTCACTTAATAGGCCATGGTTCGTATGATGACCATAAAGGCGTTGGTGGACCACCTTCTCAAGTATCTTGGAGAGCAACGGTAATATTAAGATTGGTCTCCAGTTACCCATATCTGACTTCAAACCTACTTTGAACAGAGGTATTACTTTAGCTTGTTTCAAGGCATCTGGGAAGGTGCCTGTTGTCAGGGATATGTTAATAACGTGAAGCAAGGAAGGAAGTAGATACATCATTATAGCTTTAAATGTCTTTAGATTTACACCATCAATTCCAGCAGAAATTGATTTAACATTCTTAACAATATTTATAACCTCATCACTTGTACATTATTCAAACCGAAACTCCAATCCTTACCCTCGATCATCCACAAATTCATGTTAAAGAAATTTTTTTGAATGATTTGTAGCACCCTCATGAACTGAAGATCCTATTTTTGAATAAAAATTACCGAAATGATTGGCGACAACAACTTACAGACGTGCCATTAATGTTAATACAAGGAGAATGGCTGCAATTTTTTCTTACCATGAATTCATTAATAACCTGTCACGTTGCCTTAGTATTACCCTTGTGCTCACTGAACTTTTTCCCTTAAATACCTCTTTTTAGCATGGCGTCGCAGAAAGTTTACTATGTTTCTTGCCTTTCTGAACTCCTCGAAATCAGTCGGATCCTGAGTATTTAGAGCTTGTTCATATAGTAGTTTTCTTTTATTTCTCTCACTTATGATTTGGTCAGTTATCCATAGCTTTCGTGGTTCATCCTTCTTCTGTCTGACAGCCCGTAAGGGATACGTTTTATCATAAATTGGCTGTAAAATAGACATGAACTTATTGTAAGCAAGGGAAGAATCATCAGTTATATCCAACACAGTGTCCCAGCTGAGATAGCTCAGTCCCTCGGGAAATTTATTCAGGTTTTTTTTTTTAAGCGCAAGCACCATTATTTTCTTTGACCTAGTATAAACTTTTTTAAGACAAGTTAACTAAAATCGGAATTTTTTTCCGATTTAACTCTCCTAAAATCACTAAATCTCTACTTCCCAAATTTTTTAGTATTTCTTCTGTCATAGAATGATTGAAAATCCCATTTTTCAGATTACGTGAATGCACTATTGGATAGGCTTTATATTCCAGATGAGGTGTATGTAAGACGTCAAACAAAAATCTGTATTCTGTAAATTCTGGTGGCGAGGCGAAGCCTGGCTTTAAATTTGTCAATAGTCTTCAGGTCATAGAATTCAGATATATTGAAAAGGTAAAAAAACAATCAACAAAAAAAAAAGTTACAGCTCATATTCACAAAGTAATTCAGGCGAGGGAGTTTTTAGAATTTGAGGTGTGTCTGAAGGTGACGGCTTTTGAAATTTGTCTCCCAGTCTGCGTTTTTAGGTTTGAAATCTATACTCTTCAATTTTGCGTTTTTAAGTGGAAATTCGATGTCAGTTTTGACTAATTGGGCTGGTCTTTAAATTCAGGATAAGCTGCCTAGAAAGACTTCTTGCGATTTTTAAAGCAATTAATTTAGGAATTTTTTTTTAAACTGATTTTCCCAGATTCTCTCTTGTTCAGTTTTCAAGGTAATCAAAAACCAATGCAATCTAAGTCACTTCAAATCGGAAATGATGTTATCAGCTACCGGTTTGGTTTTCAATTAAATAGTGCACCTCAAATTGAACTAGGGCTACTAAGAAAAAGGAAACTTATAGGCTATAACATACAATAATTAGTTTAAAAAAAAATACCATTGTGTCAATAGTCTTCAGGTCAGGTAAATCACACAAGTTGAAACGTAAGAATAAAGCTACGTAGTCACGATTAAAAAAAATCTTAAAAGGCATTAGTCGTCCGAACCGGCCTCATCCGAATTTAAAGTTTCCACTAGCGTCGAATCCTGACTGAAGGGATCTACTTGTTTTCATCTCTTGTTAGTCCGAGGAAAATCGCAGGGGATCACACAGTCATGTACTCCACTCGACGACCTGTGAACAACTTGCTTCGTTTTGAGACGTGTACTACACAAGAAGCAATCCAAGATAACGGAATATTACTCTTGAAAATTGTTTTATTTCTTCCAGCACAAGGCACTGAAAAAAAGAAGCTATCACGCGTCCAATAAAGATTAATGTTTAATATAAATTGCAGTGGTCGTTTTGGTAACAACTCTTATAGGTGCTCATAGAATGGAACTGTGGAAGCTCTTGAGTTGTTGAAATACGAAGATATTTTTGAACCCAAGTAAGTGGACCTTAATCTGTTAATTAATTGACTGTAAGAGGTCATCTCTCAAATGAAAAGACCTTGCACAATGGCACGGTTGTAGTTTCTGAAGTTAACGAGAATGTCCTAAATGGGACAGAATGTTAACTCTCTCGAATAGTATGCTACAAGTTTGGACTGCCTTAAAGCTATAAGACAATCTAGAGAATAGAAACACGATGAATTAAATAACTAACAAACGTAGCGGCTGTTTTGAGCATCTGGAAAAAAAAAATTCTGAAACCAAATTAAGCCGTCATATCAGTCCTGATTTTAAATAGTTTGCCTTTCAAAGCGAGTATCAAGAAGAAGCGGAGAGAAAAGTAGAAAACTTTAAGCGCTAGAGTTGATGCAAAATCATAAAATGATCTCGAATATAATGAATGAGCCAGATTTGATGTTCACAATGTGTTATGTATAAAAAGAAATTAAAAACTATTTGTATTTCGTATAATTTAAAAAACAAAACATCCGAATTAGAAAAAATTTACAACAACAACTTTAAAGAAGGTTTATTTAAGTTTTTGGGCCCAGACGTACTGTGGCCAGCCAGTTCTGCCTTTTGAGTTTGAGTATTTCAGACATGTAGAATCAACATGCGGACAGTCTACCTGAAAAGGAATGGAAATGGTTTAATGGTAAATAACTCACAAACAACAATACAAACAAAATTATATTTTAATACATGCGCCTAGAATACAAAATACTAAGGTTAAATAAGCATAAAATGATAAGAAAATGAGAACTAAGTTCATTTTAAACTGTATTTTAAGGTTAAAAATTAAGATCGACAATTTTTAAAAAAGGCATTTTTATACGGTCACGTGCTAAATATATGTGCCTATATAAAACAAAAATGAAATAAAAACTCTGTAAAACATTGTTTAGAATAAAAAATTCCAGTGAAAGGAAAAATAGATATTAAAATTTAGAGTCTTCATAAATTGCACGCATAGCGACATTAAGATACGTAGATATTACTTTACTGAAAACAATAGTTTTCAGCAAGACAAAACTTGCAGTTGTTAACTTAGATAGCTACTTGTTGCCTTCGATTGCTTTTTGTGGTCTACTTATTGCCTTGTTGAGCTAGTAGCCTCTTGGTCTTTACGGTATTTTTTGTACCTTTAAATGTTCTTGATCGCTTATGAAACTTTACTGAGCAATGACTCCTGAACCGTAAATTTTACGAACTAAAGGGGGATTTTGAAAACCTTTCTCGAAAACGAAGAAAGGTATATCTTCACTGGATAGTCAAACATTTTTTTTTTCTTTATTTTCTGGGGTCATTATGCAGAACGAGTGGTCCTAGAGGAATATCCTAGATTTTTCTGAATTTCTGGACATTTCTTATTCAAATTATCAAAAAATTATCACTGCCCCCCCCCCCTCTTGAAAATCTCCTGCTTGTGTGCCTGGCTCATGTGAAAACTAATTTCCACGTATCTTTTGTAAATTGGTACTGACATTGCCATGCATGGATGCCATGTAATATTGAAAGGTGCCTTTTTCGGGTGCCGAATTTTAAGACACTTACAAAGGAGAGCACAAAACATCTCAAACATTACATTAAGTGGATATATAAACTGCAACATTAAAATTGCTGTCATCAAAACTCTGAGCTGGTTACTAACAATGATCCATCTTGAAAATTAAGGACAATTACATTTTCGCATGGTTAGTGCTGACTCGTCTTCGTTTTTGCTCTTTCTTTCTTTCTTTCCAGGAACTGGCAGATGAGACAGTGCTATATAAAGAACTATGATCCGCCATATTATTGACCTTAGCTTAGAATTATGAAACATTTTTGAGTTCAGATTATAGAGCGTTAGTATAGCGTGTGAGTAGTACGGGGATTGACAACCCTCATATTTGAAATCGATATACTGAGTGTTGGCCCACATTAATAAACAGCAGACACAATCTCATTGCAATCATTTGGATTGATGTGTGTAATATACGTTTCAGTAAGGGAATTTTAACAACCATTCATTAAGCACAAGGTGTACAGTAAATACTGAAGTGTAGAATGATTTTGTACAAGGGAGTTATTTTATGTAAGAGAGTTATACAAGAGTTATTTGTAATTAATAGCTAACTCTCAAATATTCTGCTCAAAAAAACTATTTAACGTATCCATATGATCAAAGTATGTTAATGTTTAATCCTTTTTATTTCAATTTTAATTTAGATATTACTAACAATATACCGTAGACACCACATAATTCGGAAGTCTAGTCCCTACGTAATTATCAGAGGTAACGCTATAGCGTTGCCTATAGTAAAGGCCCTACGGCTCCAATGTTTTATTATTATTTATTGTTTTTTTCCCGGAGATGGTTTATCTGGAAGGGATGGTCATCTAAACTTCGGAGGGGGCTCATTCGATTTGAAATAGGAAATTCTAGTGACCTTTTTAAGAGTCAAAAGTGATCGGAGGACAACTAGTTCTCCCCATACCTTTTTTTTCCAATTGCATCAGATAACAATTTTGAGATACCCATTTTGTTAAACATAGTTCAAAGGTCAGATAACAAAACTCCAGTGGCGACACAATCCCACCAGGGCCCAGGAGTATGTGTTGTAAGTTATGCCCTGGGGGCACATATGGTTCTTATGGCATGGATGCTCGTATAAACTTCAGAGAAGTCTCATTTGATTGGAAATTGAAGGTTCTAGTTACCTTTTATGAGTCAAAATTGAACAGAGGGCATCTACCCTCCCCCATGCACACACACACACAGCTTCTTTTCCCCAAATGCATTCGATGAAAATTTGGAGATAGCCAGTTTGTTTGAAATAGTCCAACGATCAAAGGGCCTGCCTGCTGTGGCTACAAAGTTCTGCAAAATTAGTTTACCTTTTTTTTTATAATAATTGGAGGAACAGAATTCAAATACAAGTCAAATTGGATTAAGTATTGGATTTTAGACCACGGTCGTCTTCAGGGGTAGTGGTTATGTACTTCTAATGAATGGTGTCTTCCCTACAAACAAGAGTATGGCTACTGCCCGTTTCCCTAATGGTAAGAGTATCATTTTGTTACTTAAATTAGTTTAAAAAAAAATGTTTGCACAAAACGAGTTTTTAAAAAAAAGTAAAGAATCCATTAAACCAAAAATGAACAAAATATAGAATCAAATAATCTACCAAGCATACAACTACTACAAATCAGTATCAATAAATAAATGAAACCCAAAACAAACAGAAATTAAAATAAGTCAAACTCAAAAAGAGCAGAAATTAACCTGAGTAGTGTTCTAAACCCTATGCTTTCTAAAAGCCAGAATATAATTTGTACTTTACTGAAAAAGAATTCAAATGAATTTACTGAAAAAAATATGCATTGTCAGTTTAGTATACATATGCTTTATTCCTTAAAATCTTAATTAATTTTTGTTTTCTTAAAGTTATAAAACTGAAAACATTTAAAATAATTTTTTTTCAGTATAGTGCAAATAGAAAGCATAGGGTTTAGAACCCTACTCAGATTAATTTCTGCTTGTTTTGAGTTTGACTTATTTTAATTTCTGTTTGTTTTGGGTTTCATTTATTTACTGATATATCGATATCGAAGTTTTTTTGAAGTTTCTATTACAACGTTCTATAAGAACCTTATATGCTCCCATAACTTACAACCCTTGCCTTGAGGGGTGTGGGGGGGAGCATCACTTACAACCCTTTCTTTGAGGGGTGTGGAGGGGGGGGGGGGTTGATCATTCTTAAAGACATAATATCCAGAACTTTCAACTACGTTGAAAAAAATAGCTATCTCAAAATTTTGATTGCACGTTTTTGGGGAAATGGTGGGCGTGAGAGGGATGTTATTTGCCCTTTAGTCAGTTTCGACTAATCTATTAAAAAGGGACTAGCCCTTTCAATTTCCAATTGAAATGAGCCTTTTTTTTGAAGTTTTTACGACAGCATTTTCTATAGAAAACTTTATATGCCCCCAGGGCATAACTTACAACCTTAGCCCTGAGGGCTCTGGGGGGAATGTCATCCTGAAAGACCTAATTTCCAGAACTTTCATCTACATTGAACAAAATGGCTATCTCAAAATTTTGATTGGATGTGTTTGGGGAAATCGTGAGTTTGAACAAAATTTTAACTGAATATGTTTGGGGAAATGGTGGGCGTGAGAGGAGTGTCAGTTGCTCTCCATTCACTTTTGACTATTAAAAAGGCACTAGCCCTTTCAATTTCCAATCAAATGAGCCATTTTTGAAGTTTCTACGACAACACTTTCTAAAAAAACTTTTATGCCCCCAGGGTATAGGTCCCTTGCCCTGAGGGGGTTATCATCCTGAAAGACATAACTTCCAGAACTTTTAACTACGTTGGCTAAAACTAATATCTCAAAATTGTCATTGAATGTGTTTGGGGAAATGGTGAGCGTGAGAGGGGGGTTAATTGCCCTCCGATTACTTTCAACTATTAAAAGGGCACTAGCCCTTTCAATTTTCAATCGAATGAGCCCTTTTTGAACTTTTACGACAACGCTTTCTATAAAAACCTCATATACCCCCAGGGCATAACTTACAACCCTTGCCTGAGGGCTGTGGGGGTTGTCATCCTTAAAGACATAATTTCCAGAACTTTCAACGACGTTGAAAAAATGGCTATCTCAAATTTTGATTGTATCTGTTTGGGAGAATAGTGGGCGTGAGAGGGGGGTTAGTTACCCTTCAATTACTTTCGACTATTAAAAAGGCCACTAGCCATTTCAATTTCCAATGGAATAAGCCCTTTTTGAAGTTTCTGCGACAACGCTTTCTATAAAAACCTTACATGCCCCCAGGGAATAAATTACAGCCCTTGCCCTGAAGGCTGTGGGTGGGTGGGGGCGGTGTCATCCTTAAAGACCTAATTTCCAAAACTTTCAACTACGTTGAACAAAATGGCTATCTGAAAATTTTGATTTAATGTGTTTGGTGAAAAAGTGGGCGTGAGAGGGGGGTTAATTGCCCTCCAATAGCTTTCGACTATAAAAAAGGGTACTACCCCTTTGAATTTCCGATCGAATGCACCCTTATTCAAATTTCTATGACAGAGCTTTCAATAAAATCCTTATATGCCCCCAGGGTATAGTTTATAACCCTTGCCCTGAGGGCTCTGAGGGGGTTTTTTATCCTCAAATATCTAATTTTAAGAACTTTCAACTACGTTGAACAAAATGGCTATCTCAGCATTTTGATTGGATGTGTTTGGGGAAAAGGTGGGCGTGAGAGGGGGGTTAGTTACCCTCCAACCACTTTTGACTATTTAAAAAGGGCACTAGCCATTTCAATTTCCAATCGAATGAGCACCTTTTGAAGTTTCTACGACAAAGCTTTCTATAAAAATCTTACATGCCCCCAGGGCATAACTTACAACCCTTGCCCTGAGGGCTGTGGGGGAGTGTCCTCCTCAAAATTATAATTTCTATGTGGAAATCAACTACGCTGAACAAAGTGGCCATCTCAAAATTTTGATTGGATGTGTTGGGGAAATGGTGGGCGTGGAAGGGGGGTTAGTTGCCTTCTAATCACTTTCGACTGTGCAAAACGAGCTTGTCTCACTGCCAGATATCTGTATATATTTAGTGTCATTATGTATGATTGAATAATAAATGAACCTGAACCTGACTGTTAAAAATGGCACTAGCCACTTCAATTTCCAATCGAATGATCCCTTTTTGAAGTTTCTACGACAACTCCTTCGATACGAAGTGCCCTGGTCTAGAACAAAAAAAATAATACATTGTGCCAACATCGTTCTTTACTTAGGCAGCGCGATTGCGCTGCCTATGATAACCAATTCTCTTACTTAGAATTATCATTCTCTTACTTAAGTGGCTACAAAGTTCTGCAAAATTAGTTTACGTTTTTTTTTTTATTATAATAATTGGGAGAACCGAATTCAAACAATGGTGAGAATTGGATTAAGGATTGGTCGTTAGACCGAGGTTGTCTTTAGGGAGTAGGGGTTATGTACTTCTAATAAATGGTGTCTTCACTACAATCAAGAGTATGGTTACTGCCCGTTTCTCTAATTGTAGAAGTATAAGGCCTAGTGCTTATTTGACGCTTTACTAAAAAGAATTATATTACAAATTTTGTACTTATTACAACATTGAAAATAAATGAAAATTGCAGTGAAACCACACCAGGATTTACCAATAGGTCCACTCAGGGGCGTACCGGGGCTCATTCTGTTGGGGGATGGGAGGCGATCTTCGTAAATTTTACCGAATTGCGACCTGAATTATGCCGAATTTTCGGCAGAAATCAAGAATTTTGATAAATTTTGGCCGATTTTGCAAAATTTCTGCCGAAATTTTCGCTTTCGGCAAAAATTTTCAGGAACACCAAAAAAGTTGAGGGTGACAGCGTTCACCTCCTCCCCCCTTCGGGACGCCCCTGGGTCCACTAGGCCCTGCGGCTTTCACTATTCCCGAATTTTTGGGGATTTCCTCGAAAATCTTGTAGTGACGCAGTAGGTTTTAAACTTTTGCAGTGAGAGAGGTAAGCAAAATCCAAACTCCTGTTTGTAGGGTTTTTTGTTTGTTTCAAGCTTTATTTGCATATTCAATTTAAATTCCTATCGTTTTAATATTTATTTTTCAATTTATTAGTAGTACCAGTCCTATCATTGTTTGTAGTGATTTATGATTAATTTCTGTTCGTTCTAGGTTTTGTTTAGGATACTTCATTAGCCAAATATTTCTGATCACTCTAAGCTTAATTTGTATACTCAATTTAAGCTTTACTATTTTTAAGATTTATTTATTCATTTATATTAATACCTGTTGTGTGTTTTTTTTTTGCCGTGAATGTTTATTTGATTTTTGTTTGTTTTTGGGTTTCATTTAAAACTTAATAGTAATTTCTGGTCGTTTTTAGTTTTAGTTATTGTAGGTTTCTATTTCTTCTGATCTCAAGTTTAATATGGCCTTTACTTTTCTTTAGAAAACTTCTTTTACGGAAAGTTTTTTAATTAATTTACCACAATGGACAACCGGTATGTTTTTCTGGGAGGGTCTTAACAAGATTAGATGTAGAACTTATATTCAATGCTGTATTTGAAAAGTACTCACGTGGGCTTTTTTTGTATTGAATAAAGAAAAACAAGTTTTTTTAACTGAAAGTTAGGAGCGATATTAAAACTAAAATGGGCAAAAAGTATCTCGTATATAGGGGTGGGGGGAATTCCCATTCCTCATTCCCTCGCTCTCTACTCTAAAGTCTTGGAGTCCTTTAAAAACACTTCACATTCAAAATTCAAATGTCCTTCTGTTTCTGAATTCGTTCTAAAAGATTTTGGACAAAGAGTCAAACTTTAATGTAAAGAATGAGGGATGAGGAACGGGTGCCCCCCCCCTCCCGTCATGCACAGAATATTTATGTTCGCTTAAGTTTTAATGTTCCTCCTTACTTTCAGTTGAAAACTTTTTTTTGTTTAGTTTCTGACTGTTTTTCAAATCAACCAACAAAATACCCCCCTCCGCATAAATTTTAAAAATTTACCCCTCAGAAACCTTCCTCCGCCAAAAAACTTTTTCCCCGTGGAAAATACCCCCCACCCAAAAAAAAAATCCCAAAAAACAAACAAAATCCTTGTATTTCCCAAATAGCAAATACTATATGAAAACAATGGGCTAATTGCATAACAAACAGCCCTTTCCCAGAAATTTGAAGGATCATGTCATCTCCAGAGGAATTGGATTTTTCAACTATGCTGAATCAAATGACTATTTCAAAATGTTTATCGAATGATTTTAAGGCTTCTAAAACAACATTCATTTTTTCTTTATATGTTGGTTTTGTGTTTTCTGTAAAGCGCTAGTTTTGCATAATCATACAAATGTAGAAAAAGATCAGTTGTCACTTTATTGCATTTATTTTAAAGACGTTGGTTGGAAAGGCGGAGACATGATAGTTTTTTTTTAATTTTTTAATTTTTTTTTTTTTTTTAATTTTTTATTTTTTTTAAATCTCAATTTCGCTCCCTCTTTCACCAGAAAAACTTAATTTTTTGATAATTAGTTTAAATTTCATTTTGAAATTTTTTTTATTTATTTCAGGTCACCTCATTAAATCCACATAATTTCATAGTTAAGTGCCTACTGTTAGGTAGAAAGTATTTTTCGAGGGGGGGGGGGGGAGCCTGAGGTGTAAATACTGTATTTTTAGGTCTCGCTTTAAGAAGTTTCGAGAGAGCTGCTTCAGATCAATATGGATAAGTGGTGAATGATTAATTTCCTAGCCTCCCTAGAGAAATATTTGTAGACTAAGCCATGCAACGCATATTAGGGAGAAAACACGATAAATGTAAATGTATTTACATTCCAATCATATTTTGAAAGTAATTTTGACTTGTTTTGAAATTTATAGAATTTGCCCAAATTCGCACATTAAACCAGTGATTTTTGTGCATATCTTAGTCCCACTGAGGATTTCTTCTTATATTTGCTATATAGTTAGTAAAAGGAAGTAAATTTGTCACCCATTAGAAAATGTTAGTTTGAGAAGGTTGTAATAAAAAAACTGCTTTCTTCAACAACACTGATTAGCATTTACATATACTATTACTAGCTCAAATAAACGGGCTTGTTCGGTCCTTCCATTTTCTGACCCTCTACGCAAGTGTTGAAATTACTAATAATGGAATATCAGAGCGGAAATATAGATCCTATAATTTTCCATTTCCGCTTTGAATCAAGCCATCACCTATGTTTGACGACACCCCTTTTTGACAGGCGGCGGATCCCGAAAATTAGAATGTTTATTCAGTCCTCAAAAGGCCGGCACACTCAAATAACAATCGACAACTATCACTGACACTCTTTATTTTCTAATAGGATGTAAGGGGGCGTTAGCAAAACTCCAACTTGCTGGTGGTCAAGATACAGGGTTCCCGCTGCTGAGAATTTGCAAATATAGTGATTAATTTGTAAGTGGTGACACGAGTGTTTGCAAAGAATCAATCTAATGAACTGTGGGAATATTGGTGGTCACCCCTATGAATAAGGTTGCTATTAAGATTTAATCAAGATTTGAACATGATCAAAGCCGAATTGCTGACAGAACGGCATAGAAACTAGAAAAAATAATGTTCCAGCATGTAAACACGCTGAAAGGGGCGGTCCCCTCCTCAACGCCTCGCTCTTTACACTAAAGTTTTTTATTGTTTTAAAGAATGGAGTTGTGAGAAAGAGTCGAACTTTAGCGTAAAGAGCGAGACGTTGAGGAGTCAACAGGCCTTTTTCACATACAGAATCATTTCTGTTCGTTTTAAGTTTTAGTGTGGCTCCTTACTTTCAGTTAAAAAAAAAACTTGTTTTTTTCTATTTAATTTCTGAACTTTTTTGAATTAATGCAGGTTTTGATTTTGGCTTACCGCAAATGAATAATTAAAATGAAATTTGCATATTAATTTTACTTTTTTGGTTAAATGGCTTTCTTGAAAATTGTTAATTTTATTTACGAACGTTTTTATTAGTAATACGTAAATATACGTAACTTACGAATTAACTTACTTAACGAACTTCTGTGTTCATGTATTTTTAATATGTATATTAGGGGGTTCGCCCCCTAGTCAATACCTCGCTCTCTACGCTAAAGTTCGAATTGTGTTCCAATTCTTTAAAAATTACCCCTTAATCGCAAAGGACGTTAATTAGAATAAATAGATCTTATGAAAGTATTAAAAAACTTTAGCGTAAAGAGCGAGGTATTGACTAGGGGGTGAACCCCCCTCATATACGTAATAATTTCTGTTCGTTTTAAGTTTTGATGTTGCTCCTTACTTTCAGCTGGAAAAACTTTTTTTTTTATTTAGTTTCTGATTGTTTTTTTTTTTAGATAATGCTGGGAAATCCGGCAGCCCATTCATAGCAATATCCCATTCCCCATAGACATTTTCTCCATGGAAAGATCCTCCCACTTAACCCCCGATCCCCCCTCCCGCCCCAATATCAGGAAAAATCCACCCCTGAAATCGTCTGTATACTTCCCAATAACCAATACTATATGTAAACATTGGGCAAAGTTCATAACTTGCAGCCCCTTTCCCGGGGACTCTGAGGGATTCAGTCATCCTCAAAGACATAGTCAATATATTTTTCGACCATGCTGAGCAAAAGGGCTATCTCAAAATTTTGATTGGGTGACTTTGGGAAAAAATGAGCGTGGGAGGGGGCCTAGTTGCCCTCAATTTTTAGGGTCACTTAAAAAAGCACTAGAATTTTTAGAATTTCCGCTCGAATGAGCCCTCCTGCGATATCCTAGGACCCCTGGGTTGATACGATCAAGCCTGGAAAAAAAAAAAAAAAAAAAAAAAAAAAAAAAAAAAAAAACGCATCTGTGATCATTCTTCATGCAAAAAATACAAAATTCCAAATTTTTGCGGACAGAAGCTTGAAACCTCTACAAAAGGTTCTCTGATAAGCTGAATCCGATGGTGTGATTTTCATTAAGGTTCTATGACTTTTAAGGGGTGTTTCCCCCGTTTTCGAAAATCAGGCAAATTTTCTCAGGCGCGTATCTTTGATGGATAGGAATAAACTTGATAAAACATTATATATTTGAAATCAGCATAAAAATCTGATTCTTTTTATGCATCTATTGGTATCAAAATTTCGTCCGTTACCACGAACTGTTTGATATCACGTCATATATCATTAAAAGGATTACGTCATTTTTATAGGAATTTTACTTACAAGTTTTTTTTTCAAATGAAAGCAAAGAGCGACATTAAAACTGAAAACAAACAGTAATTACTCCTTATATGAGGAGGCTGCCCCTTCCTTAGCCCCCGCTTTTTAAATTGAAGTTCTATGTTTATATGTTGAGTCATTTATATGTGCAACAAGTGTAGTTAAATGGATAATTGCAAGCGTTGTATTTACCGATTGCCTGTTAAAATATAAAACATTTTGACAATATAAGACTTCAGACTATGGACGGTTACATACTTGACCAGCCATTTTGGAAGAAAAGCAAAAAATTTAATATTTTGTCGGTAGTGCCTCTAGCGTTCTCATACCGCATGTGGACTTTCATTTTATACTTTTATTCGAGATCCCAACAATTTTGGGGGAGATTGGAGATCTTGTCCCTAGAATAATGTAAATTTTCAGGTGCTTAGCTTTTGATGACTAGCTTTAAAATTGACTAGGCTATATTTTACATATTTAGTCAGTGTAAATAATAAATTTTGTTGTTTTGTATGTTTAAACCATAGAAAATCTGTTTTTCAAATTTTGGTTACTGTTTATAAAGGTCACTCATCGCTTACAGTTTCTTACTGCGAACTGTTCGATCCAATGCTCTCCTAAACCTCGGATCTCAGGAAGGCTAATGCTCCCTCCTTTAATCTCCGTTTTTTATATTAAAGTTAAATATTCAAATAGCAATGTTTTGAGAATGATGATTATCACTGAAAAAGCGTACCACTACAAATATTTATTAGGATTGGGAGGTTTGAATTGAATTGAAACGTCAAAAATTAAATGTCAGTAAGTATATGACTGTAACATTTCATGTTAAACAGCTAAATTTTTCCTACAACAAGAGGGGAGTTATCACTTCGCGGAACGTATATTGTAAGCTTAGTCCAAAACTCTTTTCGGAAATGAAGGGAAAATAATGATCAAGTTCACTCCCCCCACACAAGCTTCTTTTATGTTTGTTTGAGGCTCATGGGGAGTTAGAAAATTTGGACATTAAAATGTACGTTTTAAGGCTTCGGACACCCTACCAACCCCAACCCCGCCTACATTAAGATCCGCCGGCCCTCCTTCATATTAGCTAGTTCGCAAATATGCTTCACAGTGAATAATTTGTTAAGTCTTAGATGCATCAAATTAGTTAGGCTAAATGAAGCTTTAAAATAAATGTCCCCATTACCGTTTATCATGCGTGCAACAATAGCTGCAAACAAGCAATTCGTAGTAACGAACTATAAGTAAGGAGCAACCCGGCTCAATAGTGACCGAAACTCTAAAAAACGGTATTTTGATATCAATAGATACATCAAAAGAATCAGATTTTTATGGTTATTTCAAATATATAAATTTGCCTTATTTTCGAAAAAAGGGGGAAACACCATATAAAAGTCATAAAACTTAAATGAAAATCACACAATCAGATTCAGCGTAACAGAGAATCCTACTATAGAAGTTTCAAGCTCCTATCTGTAAAAATGTGGAATTTTGTATTTTTTGCCAGAAGAAAGATCACGGATGCGTATAGGCTATTTGTTTTTTTTTTATTTTTAGCCAGGGGGGATCGTATTGAGCCAGTGGTCCAAGAATATCGCGGGAGGATGTTTCCTTGGGGGAAGGGACATTTCTATGAAGGGGCGTTTGAACTCCAAGCATTATTTAAAATACGATCAGAAATTAAATAAAAAAAAACAAATTTGATCGAATAAAAGTATAGACCAACATTAAAACTTAAAACGAAGAGAAATTATTACGTATATGAGGGGGTTCACCCCCTATTGAATACCTCGCTCTTTATGCTACAGTTTTTTAGTACTTTCAAAAGAGCTATCTATTCTAATAAACCGGCCTTTGTGATTCAGGGGTTTGTGATTCGAACAAAATTGGAATTTTAGCGTAAAGAGCGAGGTATTGACTAGGGGGTGAACTCCCTAATATACTTAATAAGAAAATACGAAAATAGAAGTTCGTTACGTAAGTTATTTCGTAAGTTATGTCAGAACAAAATTTCGAGAAAGCCATTTAGCCAAAAAAAAGTAAAATTAATATACAAATTTCGTGTTTATTATTCATGTACGGTGATCCAAAATCAAAGCTGTATTTTTTCAA
Organism: Artemia sp. Qi Xiang Cuo; assembly: GCF_049724085.1. Classification (NCBI taxonomy): domain Eukaryota; kingdom Metazoa; phylum Arthropoda; class Branchiopoda; order Anostraca; family Artemiidae; genus Artemia; species Artemia sp. Qi Xiang Cuo. The sequence goes on along the minus strand of NC_142798.1, from coordinate 42,707,202 downwards.
AAACGTTCAGAAATAAAATAAAAAAAACTAGTTTTTTAAAGTTAAAGTAAGGAGCGACATTAAAACTTAAAACGAACAGAAATTATTCCGTAAATGAGAGGGGCTGTCCCCTCCTCAACGCCTCGCTCTTTACGCTAAAGTTTGACTCTGTCTCGTAACTTTATTTTTTAATACAATAAAAAACTTTAGCGTAAAGAGTGAGGCGTTGAGGAGGGGACAGCCCATTTCATGTACTCAATAATTTCTGTTCGTTTTAATTTTTAATGTCGCTCCTTACTTTCAATTGAAAAAACTTGTTTTTTTTATTTAATCTTGGAAAGACCGAATCAAAGCCTGTAGTATCCGAAAGTTTAAAATCACTTTTTGGAAAAAAATCTCTACTAAGAAAATTCTAAATGTGAGTCAGGAATAATAACTATTACATTATATAAAACTCGGTGGTACAATTTGATTATGAAACCAAATTTTCGGGTATCATGGTTGCAGCGGTAGCTGCAACCTAGTAAAGAGCGAACCACAACCCATAGTAAGGAAAAATTAAAAAACGCGTTTTGAAAAAAACTGCCAAGTGAAAAAATTGCCATCTGAAACTGACTCGGGAATGGTAACTATTATTTCGGTTCGTCCGAAAGTTTATAGCGAAAAGAAATTTATGGTGATTTCGAAAAAAATCCCGAAACCCCTCGAAAATGGTGTCAGATCAAAATTAAAAGTGTACGATTGGAATAAGCATGGCTGAAAACTTCATACAGGGAAATTACAGTCTCCTTCCTAGAATAACAAGGAAAATCACTTTTTTGCATCGTACTGATGCGTCTCCCGCTTTTTTTTTCTTTTTTTCAGCAGGCCTAGTGGGCTACTAGAACATCATAGAGAGATGCTTAATGACTCATTCAAAAGGTATTTCTCATATCTATGTGCTTTTTATAAATTCCGCCATCTGCAAGTGCCATATGGCACTAAAATGGCACATTCTGTGCCATCTCTCAAGGGGCAGGGCTAGCGGGCTACCAAAATATTCTAGACAAATATTTAATAGCTCACATACAATATATTTCTCATATCTACGTTTTCCCTATAAAATTCACCATCTGCAGGTGCCAAATGTCATTAAAAATGGCACTATTCGTGCCATGTCTCAAGTGGAAAAGCTGGGGCTAGTGGGCATCCAGAACTTCTTAGAGAGATTTTAATGGCTCATTTGAAAGCTATTACTCATATCTAAGTGCTTTTTATCAGTTCTACCATCCGTAAATGCCATATAACACTATAAACGTTACTTTGGTACCACTTATTAAGTGGAAAAGCTTGGAAGTATAAAACGGTACCATTGTAATAGTTATGATCCAAAACCCTTAACTGGGGATTTACAAGAGCCTCTACCGTATAATCCCCCTCCCAGCCCCTTAGTAAGTCCCAGTAGTCCGTTGGGAGATTTCACTGTGAAATCTTTAACACGGTCTGCCAACGTTGAGGCTTGCAAAATGATTTTTAAATATCGAATGTTCTTAAGAGGAATAAATTCATAGAAGAACAAATAATTAAATCTCAAAATTCCAAATGACTTATCCTTGACGTACCCCCTCCCATCCTCCTGTTCGCAAAATTGAGCTTCGCCATATATTGTGTAATGCTCTCACTCTTTATAATAGAAGCTTTTATTAACTCAATGTTTTATAATAGCCATTTACAAATGTATTTGCTGAATAAGGTCCGATAACTATGCTTTTGGTGATGACATAACTCTCCATAGTCTTTGGGAAAAGGGCTGTAAGTAATACAACTTGGTCCTACAACAGTAAACACAATGAATTCGATTATCAGTCGCCGTAGCTCAATTACTAGCGCGTTAGACCTTGAATCAGAATGGCAAGGGTTCAGTTCCTTAATCAGGCATTTTTATTTCAATCATGGTTTTGTGCCTCATATATGATTATTTTTCAGCTAATTCACCATTTTTGTTAATTTTTCTGTGAATTGAAATGTTCCATACATTTTTTTTTTTGGAACAAATAGCGCCTCGGACCCCAGCCCCTTGCCACTTAGGGGTTGGAGAAGTGTAGACATATGGTTCTGGAACCACTCAAAGTTGTATCTTCAAAGAAGGATTACCTAATGTTATAATTCTATATTCTTATTATTTACTTTTTTACTATTTAATAGTTAGAATAAAACTATTTGTAATGTATAAGGAGAAAATAAAGCGTTAAGAACCTAGTAGTATTTTTTTTTTCTCTGATATTTTTCTGGTTGTCAGGTTACTTTCCAACTTTTTCTTGTTTATTGCTATTCCACACCTGTATGTCTAAAGTTTTTTGGTGTTTATCAGGGGGAGGGGGAAGATGTTTAGTGAAATAAGTTAGACATGCCGACATTTTGCTTAGGTTTTGCAAACCTTAAAAATCTTCTTTAGAAAAATAGTTACTCTTTCCTAACTGTCGAGGCTGCCCAACTTCAAAAATCGTGTGCAGCATTTTGTGTAGCATGGATCTCTCGTCATTATTTGAAATTAAATAAAAAAACAACTTTTTTAAACTGAAAGTAAGGAGCGACATTAAAACTTAAAACGAACAGAAATTATTCTGTATATGAAAGAGACTGTCCCCTCCTCAACGCCTCGCTCTTTACGCTAAAGTTTCTAATTGTTAAAAAAAAGAGCTGCGAGAAAGAGTCAAACTTCAGCGTAAAGAGTGAGGCGTTGGGGAAGGGACAGTCTCTTTCATATACAGAATAATTTCTGTTCGTTTTAAGTTTTAATGTCGCTCCTTACTTTCAGTTTAAAAAACTTGTTTTTTTATTTAGTTTTTGAATGTTTTTGAATAAATGCAGGTTTTGATCTTGGCGTACCGTATATGAATAATTAAAACAAAATTTTCATATTAATTTACTTTTATTTAGTTAAATGGCTTTCTCGAAACTTGTTTAATTTTATTTACGAACGTTTTTATTAGTAATAAATATACGTAAATTACGAATTAACTTACGTAACGAACTTCTATATTCATATATTTTTAATACGTTTATTAGGGGGTTTGCCCCCTAGTCAATACCTTGCTCTTTAAGCGAAAGTTCGAATTTTGTTCCAATTCTTTAAAACTGACCGCTTAATCACAAAGGCCGTTAATTAGAATAAATAGCTCTTATGAAAGTACTAAAAAATCTTTGGCTTAAAGAGCCAGGCATTGACTACGGGGTGAACCCAATTATATATGTAATATTTTCTTTTCGTTTAAAGTTTCGATGTTGCTGCTGTTGCAGTTGAAATACTTGTTTTTTTTATACTAAATTTATGATCTTTTTTTAAATAATGCTGGAAAGTCCGGCGTCCCCTTCATAGCAATGTCCCTTCCCCCATGAAAACTTCCTTCATGGAAAGATCCTCCCACATACCCTGACACACCCACCCACCCCCCCTACCAGGAAAAATCTCCCCTGAAAACGTCTGTATGCTTCCAAATAACCAATACTATATGTTAACATTGGGTAAAGTTCATAACTTTCAGCCCTCCTCCCGGGAACTTCGGGGGATTAAGTCATCCTAAAAGACATACTTATAATATTTTCGAACATGCTGAACAAAATGGCTATCTCAAAATTTTGATCAGGTCACTTTGGGAAAAAAATGAGTGTGGGAGGGGGCCTAGTTGCCCTCCATTTTTTTTGGCTACTTAAAAAGGGCACTAGAACTTTCAATTTCCATTCCAATGAGCCCTCCCACGATATTCTAGGACAACTGGGTCGATACGATCACCCCTAAAAAAAAAAAAAAAAAAAAAACAAAAAAAAAAACACGCACCCTGGATCATTCTTCTGGCTAAAAATGCAAAAGTCCACAGTTTTGTAGATGGGACCTTGAAACCTCTACAGTAGGGTTCTCTGATACGCATAATATGAAGGTCTGATTTTCATTAAGGTTATGTAGCTCTTAGGGGGTCTTTCCCCCTTTTTTCGAAAATCAGGCAAATTTTCTCAGGCGTCTAACTTTTGATGGGTAGGATTAAAATTGATGAAAGTTATATATTTGAAATCAGCATTAAAATCTGATTCTTTTGATGTATCTATTTGTATCAAAATACCGTTTTCTAGAGTTTCGGTTACCATTGAGCCGGGTCGCTCCTTACTTACAGTTCGTTACCACGAACTGTTTGAAACGATCAGAAATTAAATGGTTGTATAGTACTGATATGTCTCCTTTTTCTCCAGGGGTGATCGTATCAAACAAGTGGACGTAGAATTTTGAGGAGGACTCATTTGAACAGAAATCATAATATTAGTGTCCTTTTTAAGTAACAAAGAGATTGCATCGCAACAAATTTGAGTCTTCTGCCATTTTTGCATATATTGACTATATATTGACATTTTTGCATATATTTTGCATATAATTACTATTTTGTATAGTAATTTTGCATATTTAATAAGTGTACCATCAAAAGAGGCGGCTTTACTGGCCTTTTGTCGCCTTTCTTAGCTCGCTTGGACCTTTGGCTCTCGCAAATATAGCCTCCGGTGGGCCTCCCTCAGCTCGCTATAGCCGGGTGCTTGGGGCCCAAGTCCTCCCACGTTTGTTATCATAACGATACATTTCCAGATTTTGGTTTACCTCATTTATTTATTTTTTAGTTTATATATTTTGACTTTTCATTTTCTGTCAGTTCCCATGATTCCAATATTATTCTGCACAAATGTTTGTATTTCTACCTGGAATTGTTCAGCTGCGAATCCTGTGAACCGGAAGACAGACATAGGCTGCACTATATGTATACACGCACGAGTATATAAAACAGTTCGTGGTAACGAACTGTATGTAAGGAGCGACGCAACTCAACAGTAACCGAATTTCTAAAAAACGGAATTTTGATAACAATGGATCAAACAGTTCGTGGTAACGAACTGTTAGTAAGGAGCAACCCGACTCAATTGTAACCAAAACTCGAAAAAACGGAATTTTGATACCAATAGATATATCACAATCGGCTTATTATGCTGATTTCAAGATAAGTTTCATTAAGTTTAGTCTTACCCATTAAAGGTTACGAGCCTGAGAAAATTTTTCTGATCTTTGAAAAAAGGAGGAATCAACCCCTAAAAATCATCGAATGTTAATGAAAGTTACACCGGCAGATTCAGCGTATCAGGAAACCCTACTGTAGAGGTTTCAAGCTTCTATCTGCAAAATTGTGGAATTTTATATTTTTTTGCCAGAAGAAAGATCAAGGATGCGTGTTCATTTGTTTTTTTCTTGTTTTTTTTCTGTTTTTTCCCTAGGGACGATTTTATCGACTCAGTGGTCATAGAATACCATGAACAGGCTCATTCGAACGAATATTAAAAGTTCTTGTGCCATTTTTAAGTGACTAAAAAGATGGGAGGGCAACTAGGCCCCATCCCCACCCCTTTTCTCCCAAAATCGTCCAATCAAAATTTGAGATAGTCATTTTGTTTATCATAGTTTAAAGGCCCAATAACTATGCCTTTGGATATAACATGACCCCTCACAGCCCCAGGGAAAAGTTATTTAAATCATAAAATTTGCCCATTGCTTACGCATAGTATTTGTTATTTTGAAGCCCGCATACATTTTTGGTTGGGGGGGGGGGGGGGGGAGTTTTCTGCTGGTGTTTTTTTCTAAGGGGGAATTTTCCACGGAATGGGATCTTTTCAGGGGGTGAACTTATCAGGGGAAATTATAAACTCGGAGAATTTGCCAGGGTTCCTATACAAAATTCTTTTATGCGTCTTGCTTTCTCTTTTCCATCTCAATTTTACGCGTAGAGTTGTTAAGGGTAATTGTCCGGGGTTAAATTTTCACCGGGATTGCATTGTCTAAAGCATATTTCCATGGGGAGGAAGATTTATCCGTGAAGGGGGGGGGGGGTCAGATTCCTGGCATTATTTAAAAAACAATCAAAAATTGACTGAAATTTTTTTTTCAACTGAAAGTAAGGAGCAACATCAAAACCTAAAACGAATAGAAATTATTGCGTATATGAAGGGGGTTGCCCTCTCCTCAACACCTCTCTCTCTTTGAGCTAAAGTTTTAATTTTGTTCTACTCCTTTAAGAACGACTCCTGAAACACATGGGTCGTCTAAATAGAACAATAAGAAGCTTTTTTAAAAGTACTGAACAACTTTAGCGTAAAGAGCGAGGTGGTGAGGCGGGGACAAACCCTTTCATATACGCAATAATTTCTGTTCGTTTTAGGTTTTGATGTTGCTCCTTAATTTCAGTTGAAATTTTTTTTTCATTGAATACAATATCAATACAATAATTTTGGCAACGCAGAAAAAACGCAACGCAGAAATTTTGTTTTTATGGGTAATCGAACAGTTCGTGGTAATGAACTGTAACTTAGTTACTGCGACCTCGCTCAATAGTAACCAAAACTCTAAAAAACCAATCAAAAGTGTTACCAATCAAAAGTTACTAGCCCGAGAAGATTTGCCTTATTTTCAAAAAAAGGAAATACCCCCTTAATGAAAATCACATGATAGAATCAGCGTATCCGACAGCTCTACTGTAGAAGTTTCAAGTTCCCATCTGCAAAAATGTGGAATTTTATAGTTTTTTACAGAAGAAAGATTACGGATGCGTGTTTATTTTACTATTTTTTTTCCCCAGGGGTGACCTCGTCGAAACAATAGTCCTAGAATATCGGGAAAGGATTCATTCTAAATTGAATTAAAAGTTCTAGTGCCCTTTTTAAGCGATCAAACATATTGGAGGGCAACTAGCCCCAATCCCACGCCCCTTTTTTCCCCAAAATCGTTCGATCAAAATTTTGAGATAGCAATTTTTTTTAGCATAGTTAAAAAGTCCCAAAACTATGCCCATGGAGATACCATGAACCCCCCCCCCCGCCGCTCTTCCGAGCCCCTTGGGATAGGTTTCAAGTTATAAAATTTACCCTTTGTTTACATATAGCATTTGTTATTGGGAAGTATACAGACATTTCGGGTAGAGGGGGGATTTTTCGCTTGGGGTGGGATTCCTTGGGGATAGTATTCCGTTTGAAGGAAAATTTCCGGGGGTGAACTTTCCAGGGAAAATTCCACCCTGGGGGGATTTTGCAGAATTCCTATACGAAATTATTTTTATTTGTCTTACTTTCTCTTTGCCAACTCAATTTTGCTTGTCGAGATGTTTATTCCAGGGGAATTGTCCGGGGCGAATTTTCAGCATGTTTGGATCTCCGGGAAATAATTTCCACTAAAGGAGGGATTTCCAGAGTAATCGGAAAAACGATTATAACTTAGTCCTTTTCAAATGAAAGTATGCCAAGGAGAATTTTTCAGGCTGAATCTTCTGCAAGAAATTTTACAGGAGGGGGTTGGGATTTTCAGCAAGGATGGAATTCTCCAGAAGAAATTTGAAGGGGGATGTATGTTATGTGAGACGAACTTTCCACAGAGGATTTTCCCAAGAGGGGAGGGAATTTTTCATGGAGGGCGAGTCAGATTTACTGGCATTATTTGAAAAAGATCAGAACTCAAGTAAAAAAAAACAAGCTCTTTCAACTGAAAGTAAGGAGCAGCATTAAAACTCGAAACTAACAGAAATTATTCCGAATATGAAGGGGTTACCCCCCTCCTCAATATTTTGCTCTTTAGCTAAAGTTTGACTGTTTGCACGCTTTTCTAAGAACGACTCCTAAAACATAAGGGCCGTTTAATTAGTATAGATAGCTTTTTTAAAAGCACTAATAACTTTAGTGCGAAGAGTAAGGTATTGAGGAGGAGGGCAACCCCTTCATATACGGAATCATTCCTGTTCGTTTTGAGTTTTGATGTTGCTCCATAATTTCAGTTCAAAAAACTAGTTTTTATTATTTAATACACTATTAAAGAAGGCTTTACGCTGCGCCATCTCCTTCTAGTTCCTCATGCCTTCAGCCCACGAAAATGTAGCCTCGCATACTTCTTATAATGACGTGACACTTACCGTTTTTTATGGTTTTTTTTTTCTACAGAAAGTGAAAGAGGGAAAGCTGAAAGCCTGAGCACCACTCGAGCAAAGCAAGAGCACCATTAGCAAGGGATGAACGCCCGAGCATTGCCCAGATTAAGCGAAGGCATATATGCAAAGGCCCTAAGACGCCCCAGAAAAATTGTTAAACCCGAATATTTTAAAGATGTCCAAGAAAATATTTTTTTACGGAATTACAAAAAATTGGACCATATCATGGGAAGATAATTCATTATATTTGGTTGATTGAAATTCTGTTCGTCGTTGTGCGTTATTTTTGTGTGCCACAGCAGAAGCTTTGCAAAAACCTGCGTTGCCGCGGCAACGCAGGTCAATACAAAAATATTACCATTCAATTATTAATAGCTATTGGGGCAGTAGGAATCCCTAGCTGCCAATACTAACAAGATAAACAACAATAATAAGGAGGAAATAAAAATAAACCTGGTCTTGTTTCAGTGTGGGTGAATTCGACTTCGCTATTTCTTCTTTGAGAAGAGCAGCTTGCTGACTTCGATTCGCTCTAGGTGGACGGGTGAGGTCAGCTCTGAATCCTGACGGTGAAGCATCCTCTGACGTTTCTAGAATCCTAGACAAATAGGATATATATGAGGTTGCTAAGCGTAAAGTCTTGATTTTTGAAAGTTTTGTATCCGATGGCACATTTGGGATACTGTCTCTTAACTCACTGAATGCACTGTTAATAGACAATGTTCTTCTTCTCTCTTTTTTGTTTGCGGTATTTCGTCTTTTTACTACACGAACGCGTGGCACCACAACACCCATTTCATTAGTATATGAATCTGCTTGAACATATTCAGTTTGAAAGTCTCTTTTAGGCGAGTATTCTATATTTCCGTCTGATTCGTAATCCAGGCCTGCCTTATATGGACTATAGTACCCTGCTCTGTCAGGACTAAAGGGATTATATGCTGATCCCCAATCTGTATAATACTGAATCCTATGATCAGTAATTGTTGCTGGATAGTGTCCATCCTCATAGTGGCCTGGATTGTAATAATACTCATCAGTCATCCCACCTGGATATCCGGTTAACAAACTCATTTTTGATGAAAAACCATAAACACAATCCGAACAATGTTTAGTACGCGTCTGGTATTCTGGAACTGGAGTCAACTTTCTATCAAGTGACTGTCATAAATTTGGAATGTTTTGTGGGTGGAGCTCTTCCTGGAGAGCAAGTTAATTTAGCAAGTTTGGGTGGAGCTTATTTTTCATTGGTTGGATCAATCTATTTCGAGCAGGTCAGTAGACCAGCATCAGGATGTATGGTGCTCGGCATTGGCTTCTGAATAAAATTTAGAATGCAACGAATCCCAAGCAATCGTTGGGAAAAAAATGTTTTGGTTGAATGTGATGTGTTTTTTTGCGTTTAAAAAATTATCTGTTTAACTAAATTGGGCTGTTTTGCCAGATTAAAAGAATGCAGCCTGGAAAGGGAATTGTTTTTTTCCTGAAAAAAAAAAACAACTTGAAAAATCTGTTTTAGAAAGAAATCATATCATTTTGAACTAAGCATGCCTTTAGGGTAACTCCTCGCGGTTTTATGCAGTGGTAATCGTACCTTATAGTTCACTGTCTACAGTAAATGGTCAGGAAGTTCCTTGTGGTCCTATTCACAAGATTAACTACTGTAAAATAATTTGCTAAGATAATATATTTTTAAGTTTAAACCTTGACTAGTTTCTTACTTAAGCCCACAGCTGCACTCAAGCGCAGGTAGAAAGGTTGACAGGCCAGGTATTTTGCATCGAAAAACAAAAAAAAGCCTTTTCCAGACGTTTGCCAACCCCCATGGCCGGTTTGGGGGGTGTGCGAAGCATACAGCTCCTCAGCTGATTCTTATAGAGGGGCACAAAATTGACTAATTTTGGGACAAAAAATTAGTAAACTTTTTATAAATTGACTTGGATGTTGGGTCAAATTATTTAAACTAGAAGGAACTTGGTCTGCAAACTATTACAGTTAAATTTCAAGGTAAAGCCGACTATCTTAATCAGTCAATCAATAAATTTGTTGTCGACATACAAAAAAAAACAATACAATTCATACTTCTGGCAGCTCTACGGAAGCTCTATGGCCTCTCTAAGTATTAAATAAAAAAACCAAGTTTTTTTAACTGAAAGTAAGGAGCGACATTAAAACTTAAAACGAACAGAAATTATTCCGTATACGAAAGGGGCTTTCCCCTCCTCAACGCCTCGCTCTTTACGCTAAAGTTTGACTCTGTCTCACAAGTTTAATTTTTAAAACAATAAAAACTTTAGCGTAAAGAGCGAGGCGTTGAGGAGGGAAAGCCCTTTCATATACGGAATAATTTCTGTTCGTTTCGAGTTTTAATGTCACTCCTTACTTTCAGTTAAAAAAACTAGTTTTTTTTTATTTAATTTTTGAACGTTTTTGAATAAATGCAGGTTTTAATCTTGGCTCACCGTACAGGAATAATTAAAACAAAATTTTCATATTAATTTTCTTTTATATGGTTAAATGGCCTTCTCGAAACTTGTTTAATTTTATTTACGAACTTTTTTGTTAGTAAAAAATATGCGTAACTTAAGAATTAACTTACGTAACGAACTTCTATATTCATATATTTTTAATACGTATATTAGGGGGTTCTCCCCCTAGTCAAAACCTTGCTCTTTAAACTAAAGTTCGAATTTTGTTCTAATTCTTTAAAAATGACCTCTTAATAACAAAGGCAGTTAATTATAATAAATAGCTATCATTAAATTACTAAACAATCTCTGGCTTAAAGAGTGAGGTATTGACTAGGGGGTGAACCCAATCATATATGTAATATTTTCTGTTCGTTTAAAGTTTTGATGCTGCTGCTGTTGCAGTTGAAAAACTTGTTTTTTATATTTAATTTCTGATCTTTTTTTAAATAATGCTGGGAAGTCTGGCGTCCCCTTCATAGCAATGTCCCTTCCCCCATGAAAACTTCCTTCATGGAAAGATCCTCCAACATAGCCCCCGACCCCAGGCACGTACGCAGGAATTTGTTTCGGGGGGGGGAAATTTTTTTCGGGGGGGGGGGCAAATCCTTCAAACCCATTATTCTGTGAGAAAAATCAGAAAATTATGGGAAAATGAAAAAATCGTCAGATTTCGGGGGGGGGGGGGAGGGCGTGCCCAGAGGCCCCCCTCCCTGCATACGTCCCTGCCCGACCCCCCCCCCCCTCACTTCCAGGAAAAATATCCCCTGAAAACGTCTGTACTGTATACTTCCCAATAACCAATACTATATGTTAACATTGGGTAAAGTTCATAATTTTCAGCCCTCCTCCCGGGAACTTCGGCGGATTAAGTCATCCTAAAAGAAATACTTATAATATTTTCGAACATGCTGAACAAAATGGCTATCTACAAATTTTGATCAGGTGACTTTGGGAAAACAATGAGCGTGGGAGGGGGCCTAGTTGCCCTCCATTTTTTTTGTTCACTTAAAAAGGGCACTAGAACTTTTAATTTCCATTCCAATGAGCCTTCCCACGATATTCTAGGACCACTGGGTCGATACGATCACCCCTGGGGAAAAAAAAAAAAATAAACACGGATTCGTAATCTTTCTTCTGGCAAAAAATGCAAAATTTCACGTTTTGGTAGATAGGAGCTTGAAACCTCTACAGTAGGGTTAGCTGATACGCGGAATATGATGGTGTTATTTTCATTAAGGTTCTATAACTTTTAGGGGGTCTTTCCCCCTTTTTTCGGAAATCCGCCAAATTTCCTCAGGCTTTTAACTTTTGATGGGTAGGATTAAACTTGAAGAAACTTATATATTTGAAATCAGCATTAACATCCAATTCTTTTGATGTATCTATTTGTATCAAAATACTGTTTTCTAGAGTTTCGGTTACCTTTGAGCCGGGTCCCAATAACCAATACTAGGTGTTAACATTGGGTAAAGTTCATAACTTTCAGCCCTCCTCCTGGGGGCTTCGAGGGATTAAGTCATCCTAAAAGACATAGTTATAATATTTTCGACCATGCTGAACAAAATGGCTATCTCAAAATTTTGATCGGGTGATTTTGGGAAAAAAATGAGCGTGGGAGGGGGCCTAGTTGCCCTCCATTGTTTTTGGTCACTTAAAAAGGGAACTAAAACTTTTAATTTCCGTTCCATTGAGCTCTCCCATGATATTCTAGGATCCCTGGGCCGATACGATCACCTCTGGGAAAAAGAAAAAAAAAACAAAAAAACAAAAAAACAAATACACACGCATCCGTGATCTTTCTTCTGGCAAGAAATGCAAAATTTCACATGTTTGTAGATATGAGCTTGAAAACTCTACAGAAGGGTTCTCTTATACGCTGAATCTAATGGTGTTATTTTCATTAAGGTTCTATAACTTTTAGAGGGTCTTTACCCTTTTTTTCTAAAATCAGCCAAATTTTCTTAGGCGCTTAGCTTTTGATGAGTAACAATATACTTGATGAAAGTTATATAGTTTAAATCAACATTAAAATATGATTCTTTTGATGTATCTATTTGTATCAAAATTCCGTTTTTTAGAGTTTCGGTTACCATTGAGCCGGGTCGCTCCTTACTTACAGTTCGTTACCACGAACTGTTTGATTGGCGACAACTACAAAACTAAGTCAACACATAAAAAAATTAAACAGTCAAATGAAGAACTGTCGTCTACCATTCAAAACCATCTGAAACCAAACCAGGACCAGGGTTGTCAATTGCCGACGTTTCGAAAAAGTGCAAATCAAGGCTAAAAAGAGTCCAAGTTAAAAAAAACCTGCGTATTTTTAATGTATATAAGTGCATTTAATGTCAATTAATGTGTTATTTTTATGAATTAGCCTCAGGTAACTTCTTTGACGTGTGGCATTTAAATTATGGCGGGATTCTTCGTAGAGAAACGGACGGGGTTCCTTCTAACCTAGCCTTGGGATTCCTCCACTGGCTTTAGAATTATAAGGCCCCTCTGATGTTTCTATTTACCTTTATTATTACAAGTAACGCTATTTTTTTTAATCATGTATGCTTTTTTTCCAATAGGTTAGTTCCCTTGAACTTCATTATTTGGAGCGTAGTTTAGGCTACACAAAAACACAAAACACTCATTTTAAAGCAATGTCATGTTTTATATTTATAGCTATTAAAACAATGATTTAATATTCAGGATAAACACAATTTAAAAACGAGTTCGAATTTAAGGGCTAATAATAGAAAACATTGAATATATTTTTCTATTTGTTAATAAACATCTAGTGTTACTTCAGTTTACAGTGTGATATGAACGAATAAATAAGCCGACTATCCCTTTTGACTGAAAGGGGCCTAACCGGCCTTCTTTAGTAGGGATGATTGCGGTGAAGAACGAATTGTTATTGGCGCTAGTGAGGGGCCTGTGACGATTTGTAGCCCTGGGCCCGAACCCAACTGACTTGTGGAGGACCTCCAACTTGTCCCCCAACTTGTCGAGGTTCTGTGACATGTGCAATTGTGACTAGTAAGTTGAGGTACCCATATGATCCTATTAATTACGTCATTCACGTCTCTTCGTTTTGCTGATTTGAATATCTTTGTTTTGCCACTTTTGTTGAGCTTAATTTACGCTGTTAGCTTTTGGTGTTTCAAGGTTGTTTTCGTACGGACAGTTGACATTTGCTTATAGGCTATTAAATTTAAAGAAAAACAAGTTTTTTTTTTCAACTGAAAGTACTGATCAACATTACAATCTAAAACGAACAGAAATTATTCCGTGTATGAGGAGGCTACCCCTTCCAGGGGCGGATCTAAAGGAAAATCTTGGGGAGGGGGCTCAATGTGACAAGGGTACCAATAATTGACTAAACTAACAAATTTATGTCAAAAAATGAGTAAAAAATAAAAGAAAACAAGGAATGAGGGTGCCAGAAAAAATCCTGGGAGGGCCAGAGTCCCCCATCCCCTGGATCCGCCAGTGACCCCTTCTTCAACTCTCGCTCTTCAAGTTAAAGTCAAAGTTCCTTAAAAATATTTCTCATTTAAATTCAATGGGCGTTGTTTTTGAGCAGTCTATTTTGAAGAAACGCGTAAAGAGTAAAAAACTTTAGCGTGAAGAACGAAGGCTAAGGAAAGACCAGCCCCCCTCTTATACAGAACAATTTCTGTTCGCTTTAATGTTGCTCTTTACTTTCAGTTGGAAAAACTTGTTTTTATTTAATTTCTGACCGTTTTTCAAATTATGCGAGAAATCCGAGTTATTTGACCTTCCAACTATGCTGAATAAGCGGTTGTCTCAAAATTTTGATCGGATGCCTTTGGGGAAAAAATGATAGTTAATCACATGACTGTCTAAAAATTTTGATTGGATGTCCTTGGGGAAAAAGGGGCGTGCGATGGGAGCCCTCCAATTTGTTTAGTCAGTCAAAAAGGAAAACACTAGAACTTTAAATTTTTAACCAAATATTAAATTTCTTGATCTTCTAGGATCATTGGTTCGATTTGATCACCCCTGGGATGAAATAAAAATGGATAAACACGCATCCGTTATCGTTCTTCCGGGGAAAAAAATATCCAAATTTTGTATATACTAGGAGCTTAGAACCTCTACGGTGGGGTTCTCTGGTACACTGAATATCTTGGTGTGATTTTTATTAAGATCACTTCACATTTTGAGGGGTATCCTTTTTTTGAATTGGAAAATTTGTTTCAGGATTATAGTTTCTGTTGGGTAACATTAAACTCAATTATTTTCATAAATTTGGAACAGCATAAAAAAAACAATTCTTTTTATGTATCTATTGTTATCAAAATTTTCTTTTTTAGAGTTGCGGTTACTATTGAGCTGACCCAATCCGTACTTATAGTTTTTTACCACGAACTGTATGACAGTCAGCGAAATAGAGACACAAGTTAAGTGTAATATCCTATTCTACTGTTCTATATTTCACCATTATCATCTATAATTAATATAGACCAGTCATATTGCCATTCAATACCATTCCAACTTATTTTTGTTCTCTACGTGTTTGGGCCGCTGAACCCGATACACATTTTAGGTATAAATTTATGTTTTTAGGTATAAATATTAACTCTAGGGTATTTTCTTCAGTTGGAAATGTTTTAAAGCAAAACCAAAACAACCGTCGGGTTGCTGTTGCAAAGAAAAGACACTCGTCTTTCCCCCTTTGTGACCGTCGATTTGTCAAAACCGGAAACGGAAGGCAATTGCAGAGAAAAACACCAAAGCAATTGCTAAACTCTTATCTGAAAAAAAAAAAAAAACCTGAAAAGGAACAGGGATGCCAATTGCCAAGTACAACAAGGCGATGAAGGTAGTAACAATCCATTTGAATTGCAAGAAAACCAAACAAGCCGTGCCCAATGATTCCATTTTCTTCTGAACGAAAAAAAGAAGTAGACGCCCCAAAGGAATACACCCCAAAGGAGTAGAACATGAAGAACATACTGTTTCTGATTCCTACAGAGAAAAGTCCCACGAAAACCAGTCAGATATTTATGAGGCTGTTCGGCCTGATCATGTAACTGCTAGCTTACGTGATTTAGTTATTACCAAGGGAGTAATCACTTGAGTTGAAGCTCATCTAACTATCCAAGAGATGAAACTATCCACGAGATGAAACCAAAAGATCGTTTTCTAATTTGTTTGATTATAGGTTAGCCAAAAATGGGGAAAAGGTTAAGTGACGTTGTTTGATTTACTCTAAAAAGAAAAATAGTGTTTTT
Organism: Artemia sp. Qi Xiang Cuo; assembly: GCF_049724085.1. Lineage (NCBI taxonomy): Eukaryota > Metazoa > Arthropoda > Branchiopoda > Anostraca > Artemiidae > Artemia > Artemia sp. Qi Xiang Cuo. The sequence continues at coordinate 42,691,524 of NC_142798.1, read as the reverse complement.
TTGTTTTTACTTGAAGATCTTCAACACAACAGGAACAAAAACTTTGTTAGAAAAAACGGAAACAGTGGCTGGAGGCACATAGATATAACATTGACAGAACACGAGAAGGCTCCAAATTGCATGATGTGTTAAGAGGAATTGGTCGAAGCAAAAAAAAAAAAAGACTGAATGAAGGAACGACATTCAATCGACCATTAAAATCAAAGGATTGTTGCACAAGAAAAGGAAAGGTGGAAATATGTTCTCACCCAACCCCTTGCTACTGCGCAATTTTAAGCGCAGCATCAACTTGCCTTTAGAGGGACCTTCGAAAATATTTACAAACTAGATAACGAAAACGGAAACTGATTCAGGAATGTTAATTGTTATTACGGAATATTTTATTAGCAAAAGCTATATTGCAAAAACAAATTCATGTGAATTTTAAAAAATTCCCCGAAACTCCCTAAATATGGCGTTGAACTGAAAAGAAAACTGCCCCATTTAAATGATTATAGCGGGAAACTCCATATATTAGAATTGCAGCAGCCCATCTTGAACATAAGGAAAATGTCTTTTTTGCATGGGAAGCAGTGATGCATCTCCTTTTTATTCTTTTTTTCCGAGGGTAATTGTTCTGAACCGGTGGTCGTAGAATGTCAGGAGAGGTCTCATTTGAAATGAAATCGCTATATATAGGGTTATTTTTAAGCAAAAAAAAAAAAAAAAAACTAAAATAACATGTAATTTATGACAAAAATTTTGTCTTCTAATACAATATGATATAACACACGTAGCTTTTGAAAAGGTGCTTTACCTGGGTAAGATGTCATTCTTAAGTGTCATATTGATTGAGGAGTGGAGAGCCTGTACCCCCTATATTTTTATATCACCGCCTCCACCCATAGTTTCAAGAAATGTCTCTTTTCAGATTTTTATTGAAAATTCTTTTTTCGGGTATTTTATTGAAACAAATGATAACAACGGCAGTTTACTGCCCCCCCCGTCATAGACACTGAAAAATACATTACCCCCCCCCCCCCTTCGATTCTTGTGAATTGAAGCCAGTATCATTATGGACTGAAAAAGCTTGGGATCTCCCTTTTTTAGTGAGGCTAAGAATTATAAAGATACTGGGATGGGTGAAGCACATTCCTGACGGTAAAAAAATATATCAAAGTCACAGTCCTTAGTATGGTTTCAGCTTTTGTAGTTTATGTGCACTGGGCTTTGTTATGTTTGTCGAATGCACAGAGTTGGATTCTGATTGTTTATTTCTTTACTGTCAATAATTTTCTGTGTTTGCAAATGTTAGCTCAGTTTATTGATTTGTTTATTTTGAACAAGTTAGACTCTATTAAATACTATAAAAAAAAACCTTCCTAATGGTTGTCTGGGTCTATCGGTAGAAGCTTTAGCTTAATACCAAAGGTTCTTATATTTCAGTCTCACCGATGGCAGGTTTTTCTTGCATTTTCCTTCTGCTCACAAGTGTTACATTTTGTGTAAGCCCGCATGGAGCAATTTTTTAAGGAGGCTGGAGTCAAACCTGTGAAAGAAAAAAAATAATTGAAAATACAAAGGCCTTAGACAACAAATTCCTACGTTAGCACTCAAATTATTCCAGTTTTTCTTGAATTTTATGGCCTTTAGGACCCAGGCCTGAATGCTCTCAAACCTGTGCCTAGGTTACTCTATGTGAGGGAGTATGACGGATAATAAATGATTATTTAAAGGTATCAAGTTGTATCCGCACAGAAGCACTAGATGTATAGTTTATAAAACGGGATTTTTATAGCTAATGTAGAATAAAAAATGTGCATGACTTGGCTGAAACAAGTTGGACGAACAAGAGATGTATTTATTTGATGGAAAAAATAAACAACATGGCTTGAAATTGATCGACTATAAAATCGGGAACCTAAGTAATTTTCCCACCATTTTGGGAAATCTCAGAGTGCTTTTCTAGGGGAAGGAAGGAGTAGCCTGTTTCTAGGAATGGCATTGACCCTCTATTCAACCTGTGACCAGCTCGAGAAGCGTTAATACCGTACATAAATTAAACAAGGAATTTTGACTTTTACTATTTCTTGTACCTTCTGATCCACACCTTCTGATTGTAAGAGCGGAACTGAAATACAAAAAAAAATAATAAAATTGTACGCAATAAAATCTTCTAGTGATTTCAGAAACTTTATTAGTCAGAGAAACAGGGTTGTTAGTTATATTCATCCAGGAATGTCAAAATATAGCCAATTTAATTTGGTTTACACAAAAAATTATGAATAATGGTACTGTATGTATTTTAGCTTTTCGTTGAGAATCTTTCCTCCCAAGGTCGTTTACAAACACTGCGTTGAAGAAGCTGTTGTTAAAATAAACAACATGGCGTCTCTTCATCGAGTCAATCTTTTTCATTCTCAGGAGAATCTTGATAATTTACTCATTAATATCGACATCTAAGTTCCTAAGAGACTAGAAAGTAAATACATCATTTGAAAGGAAAATAATTGGGATGGACAACCGGTGAGAACATTCTCATTGTCCAATTACTGAACCATCGAACCTTTCTGTGAAATTTCTTACCTATAAATTGCATGTACAAAAAGCTGCCTTCCTCAATTATCCTCAAAACCAATGACATGATGTTACATCTCCGAACGATCAGAGATATAGAAACAATAGTTAAGAAGGGCCATGTGTTATCATTTTGACCTATTCCAAAGCTACAGAGTTTATTTGTTTTACATAATTACTGTATCTGGTGTTTCTAGATAATGATCGAAAGTTGGCTTCTGTCTTTCATTGCGACCCACATCAAACAGGAAAAATTTGTTTATACGGATTGGGGTGTCAGGTCGTCAATTACTAAAACCGTGTGAATTTGATGCATCATTTTCAAGCGCAGAAGAAGGCAAAAAGGTCACTTGAGGCCGCACATTTCAACCTAGTGATCAAGTAGGATTCAGCAGAAGCCTATTTGAATGAAGACTTACTTAATTCCAAAGGAGTTCCTAGATATTGACGGAACAGAAACAAAAGTCTTAAAGAATTATGGGTGTTGACGTTAGGTTCAATGGTGCCACCAAAAATTGCCCAAATATTGGGGAGGGGGCTTCCAAAGGCGAGTTGTTTCAGAGGTTTTGTTCTGACCAAGGTTTTCTTTTGGTGCATCCTTTGTCTTTTAATATATTTCTTGAATGACTTTTCCTTTCCTGGAGCGGCATTCTGCCTGGCGATGCCACGGCTCAGTTGCTCTTGATTTGTGTGCAAAAACCAAATGAAAATTGTATGTCTCTGCTCTATTTGCTAGAATAGGAGTATCATCATTTAAAATAATAATATTGATTTTGTATGAATTTAAGTTACCCTTTTTTCCGAAAAGTGTTGTTGTGTTTGTGACACTTTTATTGCAATTAAATAAGAAAGAATTCTGTAAAATGAGCCTTATTAAATAGTGAGATACATTGAAAGTAAAGACGGGCAGGAATGAAGCCGTATAATAATTCAAACTCAAAATAAACAGACCAAAAACGAACAAAAATTTAAATGACTAATCAGGTCATACTTAAAACCAACAGAACATACCACAAACAGAAGTAGGGATATATCCCCAGGCTTGAACCCACGGGGGGGGGGGACTAAAGGGGATGTATCCCCCCTCAAGAAAAAATTACATTCTGTTTTTAAATCTTATTTAATCTGCTCGGTTTTATCATTCATTGCTTAGTCCCTACACAAAACTTGCATTCAAGTAGAAAGGACCCTAAAGGTCCGACGCCCACACCATATTTGGGCATAGAGTCCCTAGGGAGATGGTTTTCTCACTGAGAATGAAAAAACAGTATTTTTCTCACTTTTATGGATGTTTCTTGGATGTTCTAACTTTGATGGATGTTTTCTTGTATGTTTGCACTTTGATGGATGTTTCTTGGTCGTTCTCACTTTGATGGATGTTTTCTTGTATTTATAAATTTGATGGATGTTTCGTGGATGTTCTAACTTTGTTGGATGTTTCTTGTACGTAAATTTATGTATGTTTTATGGTTTTTGTAAGTGAGAATGGAAAAACAGTATTTTTCTCACTTTGATGGATGTTTTCTGGATGTTCTCACTTTGATGGATGTTTTATGGTTTTTGTCAGTGAGAATGGAAAAGCAGGATTTTTCTCACTTTGATGGATGTTTCTTGGATGTTCTCACTTTGATGGATGTTTCTTGGATGTTCTCACTGTGTCATATTTGTCTGGGCTGTTCTCATTATTTCTATTTTCTCCGGTGTGTTCATGCTTTTATTTATGTTTCTTGTATTATCACATGTTGATCGTTATTTCCCGTATTTAAATACTTTAGGTATGTTTCCTGTATGATCTTACTATGAAGTAGGTTTCTTGGATGTTCTCACTTTGATGGATGTTTCTTGGATGTTCTCACTTTGATGGATGTTTCTGGGATGTTCTCACTTTGATGGATGTTTCTTGGATGTTCTACATTTGATGGATGTTTCATGGATGTTCTCACTTTGATGGATGTTTCTTGGATGTTCTCACTTTGATGGATGTTTATTGGATGTTCTCACTTTGATGGATGTTTCTTGTATGTTATAAATTTGTTTGATGTTTCTTGGATGTTCTCACTTTTTTGGATGTTTTCCTGGATGTTCTCACTTTGATGGATGTTTCTTGGATGTTCTCACTTTGATGGATGTTTTATGGTTTTTGTCAGTGAGAATGGAAAAACAGTATTTGAAGTACTTATCTTTTTCACCCACAACTATACTTTACAGCTTTTTGGATACCTCAACACCAAGAAATACTTTTCAAAGACCATTTCAGAGCAAGTTACTTTCTTAATGTCCCTACTAAGCCCATTTTCCAACTCGAAGTACTTATATTTGTCACCAGCAACTATAATCTACAGCTATTTGAATACCTTAAAACCAAAAAATACTTTTCAAAGGACATTTCAGAGCAAGTACCTTTCTTAATATCACTCCTAAGCCTATTTTCCAAATTGAAGTACTTATATATTTCCAACACAACTATACTTTACAGCTTTTTGGATACCTCAACAGCAACAAATAATTTTCAAAAGACATTTCAGAGCAACTTATTTTCTTAATGTCCTTCCTAGACCCATTTTCAAACCTGATGTTCTTATATTCTTCACACACAAAAATCCATGATGTATTTTCTGATAAATCTAAAACCAGAAATAATTTTCAAAGACATTTTCAGATCAAGTTACATTCTCATTGTCCCCCCTAAACCCATTTTCAAACTTGGATTACATATATTTGGCACGAACAACTAGCCTATACAGCTATTTCTGTGCCTCAACACCTAGAAAAACTTTTCAAATACCATTACATAGCAAGTTAATTTCTTAATGTCCCTCCTAAACCCATTTTCTAACTTGAAGTACTTATCTTTTTCACCCACAACTATACTTTACAGCTTTTTGGATACCTCATCACCAAGAAATACTTTTCAAAGACCATTTCAGAGCAAGTTAATTTATTACTGTACTTCATAAACCCACTTTCCAACTTGAACTACATATCAATTTCACCCACAACCACACTTTACAGCTTTTTGTATACCTCAACACCAAGAAATAATTTTCAATGAACATTTCGGAGCAAGTTAATGTCTTAACGTAACTCATAAACCCATTTCACAACTTGAAGTACTTATATTTTTCACACTCAACTATACTTTACAACTTTTCGGATACCTAATTAACAAGAAAAACCTTTCAAAAACAATTTCAGAGTAAGATACTATCTTTATGTCCCTCCGAAACCAATTTTTCTATTTGAAGTACAAAGCTTTCTCACTCACAATTATACCTTACAGCGTTTTATATACCTCAAAACACTGAAATACTTTCAAAGACCATTTCAGAGCAAGTTGGTTTCTTAATGTCCCTACAGAACAAATTTTTCAACTTGAAGTACTTATATATTTCACACACACATATACATTACATCTGTTTTGATAAATAAAAACAAAGATTTACTTTAATATGAACATTTAAGTGACAGTTACTTTCTAATATCCCCCATAACCCCATTTTCCGACTTGTAGTACTTACCTTTTTAACCAACAACTATACTTAACATTTTTTTAGTTACCTCAATACCAAGAAATACTTTTCAAAGACCATTTCAGAGCAAGTTACTTTCTTAATGTCCCTCCTAAACCCATTTTCCAACTTGAAGTACTTATCTTTTTCACCTACAACTATACTTTACAGCTGTTTTGGTACATCAGAACAAAGAAATACTTTTCAAATACAATTTCAGAGCAAGTTACATTCTTAATGTCCCTCCTAAACCCTGTTTCTAACTTGAAGTACTTATCTTTTTCACCTACAACTATACTTTACAACTTTTGGGATACCTCAACACCAAGAAATACTTTTCAAAGACCATTTCAGAGCAAGTTACTTTCTTAATGTCCCTCCTAAACCCATTTTCCAACTTGAAGTAATTATCTTTGTCCTCCAAAACTAAACTTTACATATCTTTGGAAGCTTCATAACCAAGAAATACTTTTCAAAGACAATTTCAGAGCCAGTTACTTTCTTAACGTCCCTCCTAAGCCCCTTTTCCAACTTGAAGTACTTATCTTTTTCACCCAAAACTATAATTTATTGCTTTTAGTAAACCTCAACACAAATAAATAATTTACAAAGCCCATTTAGGAGAAAGTTACTTTCTTAATGTCAATCATAAAACCATATTAAAAATTTAAGTACTTATATTTTTAACAAACAAATATAATTTAAATCTTTTTTGATACCACATCTCACAGAAATAAATTTAGAGTACATATACTGATCAATTACCTTTATTAATGTCCATCATAAAACAAGAGTCCATTTAGAATATAAAATTTTTTTTCAACATAAGATCCAATTTGAAGATTTTTGTTTACCTCAACAGCAAGAAATACCTTTCAAAGACAATTTCAGAACAAGTTAATTTCTCCATGTACCTCATAAACCCATTTTCCAACTTGAAGTACTGATCTTTTTCACCCACAACTATACTTTACAGCTTTTTGGATACTTCAACACCAAGAAATACTTTTCAAAGTCCATTTCTGAGCAAGTTACTTTCTTAATGTCCCTCCTAAACCCATGTTTCAACTTGGAGATCTCAACTTTGTTACCCACATCTATACTTCTCTGCTTTTAGGTTATCTCGACAAAATTGAGAACTTTTCAAAGTCCATATCAATACCAGTACCTTTTTTAATTACCCACATCGACAAATAGACCAACTTGAAGACCAACCTCATTACACCCAAAACTATAATTTACAGCTTTTTGGAACCTTAATCACCAAGAAATAATTTTAAAAGACTCTGTGAGATAACGTTGCATAAGCAATGTCCCTTCTAAGCCCATTGTACAACTAGAACAAAATTTCTTTGTCTCCCCACGTTCGAATTTACAGCCTTTTGGATGCATCAAATCCAAGACATACTTTTCAAACACCATTTCATAGAAATCTAATTTCTTGATGTCAATCCTAAAACCAATTTTCAACTTGAATAACTTAACTTTTTCACTCAACCCTAGTCATTACATATTTTTTTTGAAAACAAAAAAAAGAATTACTTTTCAAAGACAATTTCTGATCGAAATCCTGCCTTATTGTCCCTCCAAAACCCCTTTTCCAATTAGAGGTACTGTTCTATTGCTCCCAAAACAATGCTTGCCAGCTTTGTGGATACATCATCACCAAGAAATACTTTTCAAAGACCATTTCATATCAATTTACTTACTTAATCTCCCTCCTAAACCCATTTTACAGCTTGAAGTACTTATCACTTTCACCCTCAACTATACTTAACAGCATTTTGGATAGCTAAACACCAAGAAATACTTTTCAAATACCATTTCAGAGCAAGTTACTTTCTTAATGTCCCTCCTAAACCCATTTTTCAACTTGAAGTACTTATCTTGTTCACCCACAACTATACATTACCGCTTTTTGGATATTTGAACACCAAGAAATACTTTTCAAAGACCATTTCAGAGCAAGTTGCTTTCTTAATGTCCCTCCTAAACCCATTTTTCAACTTGAAGTACTTATCTTTTTCACCTACAACTATACTTTACAGCTTTTTGGATACCTCAACACCAAGAAATACTTTTCAAAGACCATTTCAGAGCAAGTTACTTTCTTAATATCCCTCCTAAACCCAGTTTCCAACTTGAAGTACTTATCTTTTTCACCTACAACTATACTTTACAACTTTTGGGATACCTCAACATCAAGAAATCCTTTTCAAAGACCATTTCAGAGCAAGTTAATTTCTTAATGTCCCTCCTAAACCCATTTACCAGCTTCAAGCACTTATCGTTTTCAACCACAACTAGATTCTACAGCCCTTAGGATACATAAACACCAAGAAATACTTTTCAATGACCATTTCAGAGCACGTTACTTTCTTATTGTATCTTCTAAATCCTTTTTCCACCTGGATGTACATATTTCATTTACCCTCAGCGGAAAGGTTAAGCTATTTGATGCCTCACAACAAAGAAATAATATTCAAAGAACAGTTAAGATCGCGTTCCTTTCATATTGAGCAACAAAAACCAATATTCCGACATGACGTAATTTTCTTTTTCACCCACAACTATACTTTACAGCTTTTTGGATGCCTCAACACCAAGACATACTTTTCAAAGACCATTTCAGAGCAAGTTACTTTATTAACGTCCCTCCTAAAGCCATTTTCCAACTTGAAGTACTTATCCCGTTCACCCAACGCTACCCAGGACATCTATTATATAACTAGATAACAAAGAAATGCAATTCGTGGAATAATTAAGAAATTGTTACTTCCTTTATGGACACCATAAACCCATTTACAAACTTGAAGTAGTAAACTTATTCACCCGAAACTATACTTTAGAGCTTTTTGGTAACTTCAACACAAAGCCATACTTTTCAAATTACAGTTCAGAGCAAGTTCCAAACTTGATGTCCCTCCTTAGAACATGTTAACCCTTGAAGTAAATATCTCTTTAAAACACAATTATACCTTAAAACTCTTACTATAAAACAACACCAAGAAATACTATTCAAAGTCAATTTGAGAGCTAGTTACTTTCTTTATTTCCCTCCTAAACCCATTTTACAACTTAAAGTACATTTCTTTTTCACCCTCAGCTGTACCTTACATCTTTTTGGATGCCTCAAAACCAAGAAATACTTTTCAGAAACCATTTAAGAGCAAGTTACTTTCTTAATGTTCCACCTAAACTCATTTTCCAACTTGAAGTACTTATCTTTTTCACCCACAGCTATACTATACAGCTTTTTGGATACCTCAACACCAAGAAATACTTTTCAAACACCATTTCAGAGCAAGTTACTGTCTTAATGTACCTCCTACACCCATGTTCCAACTTGAAGTAGTTATCTTTTTCACCCACAACTATACTTGACAGCTTTTTGGATGCCTCAACACCAAGAAATACTATTTAAAGACCATTTCAGAGCAAGTTCCTTTCTTAATGTCGCTCCTAAACCCATTGTCCAACTTGAAGTACTTATCTTTTTCACCCACAACTATACTTTACACCTTTTTGGATACCTCAACACCAAGAAATACTTTTCAAAGACCATTTCAGAGCAAGTTACTTTCTTAATCTCCCTCCTAAACCCATTTTCCAACTTGAAGTACTTATCTTTTTCACCCACAACTATACTTTAGAGCTTCTGGGATATCTCATCACCAAGAACCATTTTTTAAAAATCGTTTCATAGAAAATTACATTCATAATGATGATTCGACAGCAAATTTTCAACAAGAAATACTTCACCTATTAACCCAACCAACTCATGTAGACATGAGTGGAAACCTCAACACCACTCCCTACTTTTCAAAGACCATTTCAGAGCTAATTACTTTTTTACTCTCCCTCCTAAGTTCCTTTTCCAAATTGATGTACTTATCTTTTTCATCTTAAGTTATAATTTAAGGCTTTTGGGGTACATCAGCACCAAGAAATACTTTTAAAATGCAATATCGGAGCAAGAAACATTCTCAATGACAATACTCAACAAATTTTATAACTCCAAGTACTTATTTTTTTCACCTACAAAAATACCGTAAAACTTTTGGGATACTTGAGCAACAAGAAATACTGTTCAAAGACGATGCCCGAGCAAGTTTCTCTCTTTATGTCCCTCCTGAACCCATTTACCAACTTGAAGTACATATCTGGTTAAATCAAAACTAATCTCTACATATTTATTGTTGCCTCATAACCAAGTTATTTTTATTAGAGACCGTATTAGAATGAGTTATTTACTTCATTAATCTCATGAAACCATAAACAAAAATGAAGTTCTTATATTTTTCAATCGAAGCTATACTTTACAGCAGTTTGGTTACCTCAACACCAAGAAATACTTTTCAAAGACTATTACAGAGCAAATTACATTCTTAATGTCCCTCCTAAACCCATTTTCCAACTTGAATTACTTATCTCTTTTAACCAAGACTATACTTTACAGCCCTTTGGATACCTCAACACCAAGAAATACTCTTCAATGCCCATTTCAGAGCAAGTTATTTTCTTAATATCCCTCCTAAACTCATTTTCCCACTTGAAGTTCATATCATTTTCACCCCCCAAAATAATTCAGATCATTTTTGTTTAATCAAACAATAGAAAAACAAATTCAATTGAAATTCGGAGTAAGTTCTTGTATTCATTTTACTTTTCAAACAATTTTCCAAGTTGAAGTGATTATCTTTTTCACCCACAGCTATACTTAACAGCTTTTCGGATACCTCAACACCCAGAAATACATTTCAAAGACCATTTCAGAGCAAGTTACTTTCTTAATGTCCCTCCTAAACCCATTTTCCAACTTGAAGTACTTATCTTTTTCGCCCACAACAATACTTTACAGCTGTTCGGATACCTCAACACCCAGAAATACTTTTCAAAGACCATTTCAGAGCAAGTTACTTTCTTAATGTTCCTCCTAAACCCATTTTCCAACTTGAAGTACTTAACTTTTGCACCCACAACTATACTTTACAGCTTTTTGGATACCTCAACACCAAGAAATACTTTTCAAAGACCATTTCAGAGCAAGTTACTTTCTTAATGTCCCTCCTAAACCCATTTTCCAACTTGAAGTGCTTATCTTTTTCATCCACAACTATAGTTTACAGATTTTTGGATACCTCAACACCAAGAAATACTTTTCAAAGACCATTTCAGAGCAAGTTACTGTCTTAATGTCCCTCCTAAACCCATTTCCCAACTTGAAGTACTTATCTTTTTCACCCAGAACTATACTTTACAGCTTTTTGCATACCTCAACACCAAGAAATACTTTTCAAAAACCATTTCAGAGGAAGTTACTTTCTTAATGTTCCCTCCTAAACCCATTTTCCAACTTGAAGTACTTATCTCTTTCACCCACAACTATACTTTACAGCTTTTTGGATACCTCAACACCAAGAAATACTTTTCAAAGACCATTTCAGAGCAAGTTACTTTCTTAATGTCCCTCCTAAACCCATTTTCCAACTTGAAGTACTTATCTTTTTCACCCACAACAATACTTTACAGCTTTTTGGATACCTCAACACCAATAAATACTTTTCAAAGACCATTTCAGAGCAAGTTACTTTCTTAATGTCCCTCCTAAACCCATTTTCCAACTTGGAGTACTTATCTTTTTCACCCACAACTATACTTTACAGCTCTTTGGATACCTCAACACCAAGAAATACTTTTCAAAGACCATTTCAGAGCAAGTTACTTTCTTAATGTCCCTCCTAAACCCATTTTCCAACTTGCAGTAAGTACCAATTTCACCCATATCTTTACTTTACAGCTTTTTGGATAGAAGAACACTAAGAAATACCATTCGATGACAATTGCATAGCAAATTACTTTCTTAATGTCCCTCCTAAACCCATTTTCCAACTTGAAGTACTTATCTTGTTCACCCACAACTATACTTTACAGCTTTTTGGATACCTCAACACCAAGAAATACTTAGTTTAGACTAGATTGAATTAGGTTAGATTAAATTAGGTTTGGTTAGGTTATCCTGCGCACGCTTCATATCGGTTAGGATAGATGAACGAAAGGCAAAAATTTAGGTGAATGGTTGCGTTAGGATAGACTAGATTATGTTAGGTTAGGTTAGGTTAGGCTAGGTTAGTCTACGTACGCGCGCGGACGTCGGCTAAACTGGCCTAAACTAACTTAACCTAACCTAACTTAATCTAGTCTATCCTAACCTAACCATTCCCCTAACTTTTTGCCTTTCGTTCATCTAACCTAACCTAAGTGGAGCGAGCGCAGGATAACCTAACTTAACCTAATCTTATCTAACCTAATTTAATCTATCCTAACCTAAGTATTTCTTGGTGTTGAGGTATCCAAAAATCTGTAAAGTATAGTTTTGGGTGAAAAAGATAAGGACTTCAAGTTGGAAAATGTCTTTAGGATGGTTATTAAGATTGTTTAGGTCAATTAAATGGTGAATGTTAATTATTACTGTGTTATGGTTTTTCCAAAAAGCTGCGAAGTATAGAAGTGGGTGAAAAAGAAATGTACTTCAAGTTGAAAAATTAGCGTAAAGGAGTCATCGCGTATGTATTTGGCAAAGAACTGGCCAGTGAAAATGTTGCCAGTGTGTTGTGGTAACCTTAAAGAGCTAAAGGTTAGTTTTGGGTGGCTGATATCTGTACTTCATGTTGGTAAATGGAGTGGCCAAGAGAAGTTATAACTGAAGCATGCTCTGAAATAGTCTTAGTATGGTCAATCTATTTGTTGAGGTATCCACAAAGCTGTAAAGTATAGTTTTGGGTGAAAAAGATAAGTACTTCAAGTTGGAAAATGGGTTTAGGAGGGATATTAAGAAAGTACCTTGCTCTGTAATGGTCTTTGAAAAGTATTTATTGGTGTTGAGGTATCCAAAAAGCTGTAAGGTAGAGTTGTGGGTGAAAAGATAGGTACTTCAAGTTGGAAAATGAGTTTAGGAGTGTCATCAAGAAAATAACTTGCTCTGAAATGGTGTTTGAAAAGTATTTCTTGGTGTTGAGGTGTCCAAAAAGCTGTAAGGTAGTGTTTTGGGTGAAAAGATAAGTACTTCAAGTTGGAAAATGGGTTTGGGAGAGACATTGAGAGTTGTACTTGCTCTTAAATAGTCTTTGAAAAGTATTTCTTGGTGTTGAGGTTTCCAAAAAGCTTTAGATTATAGCTTAGAATGAGAAAGATAAGCACACCGACTTTAACATTGGAGTGAGCGGGAACGGTGTTTATAGAACTAGTCATGGCGTTTTCTTTGAAAAGTATTTCTTGGTGTTGAGGTATCCAAAAAGCTGTAAAGTATAGTTGTGGGTGAAAAAGATAAGTACTTCAAGTTGAAAAATGGGTTTAGGAGGGACATTAAGAAAGTAACTTGCTCTGAAATGGTCTTTGAAAAGTATTTCTTGGTGTTGAGGTATCCTAAAAGCTGTAAAGTATAGTTGTGGGTGAAAAAGATAAGTACTTCATGTTGGAAAATGGGTTTAGGAGGGACATTAAGAAAGTAACCTGCTCTGAAATGGTCTTTGAAAAGTATTTCTTGGTGTTGAGGTATCCAAAAAGCTGTAAAGTATAGTTGTGGGTGAAAAAGATAAGTACTTCAAGTTGGAAAATGGGTTTAGGTGGGACATTAAGAAAGTAACTTGCTCTGAAATGGTCTTTGAAAAGTATTTCTTGGTGTTGAGGTATCCAAAAAGCTGTAAAGTATAGTTGTGGGTGAAAAAGATAAGTACTTCAAGTTGGAAAATGGGTTTAGGAGGGACATTAA
>NC_142798.1:42674652-42677188 GCF_049724085.1 Artemia sp. Qi Xiang Cuo | reverse complement strand
TAAAGTTGTGGGTGAAAAGTCTTTGAGCTTCAATCTTTAATATTGGCTGAGGATTGGCTTTTTGATAATAAAGGGTTATTAATTTCTTTTGAATAGAATCGTCTTATGTTGGAGAAATCAAAAATACAGCATGTTAAGTCTCGGTTGAATAGATTGGGAAATTCAACAAGGAAATTGGGCTCAGAATGTACGTTTAGAAAATACATGTTTCTTTAACTACACAATAACCCAATAAAAAAGTATAAAAAATGGGGCGCTCAGGGGCCTTGGGGGTACTGGGGGTCCTTTGGGGGTCTGGGGGGCCCTTTTGGGCCGGGTGGCCCTTTGGATGCCGTGTTGACCTTTGGGGACTGTGGGAGGGCCTTTGGGGACCCGGGGTGGGCCTTTGGGGGTCTGGGGAGGGCCTGTGGGGGTCTGGGGGGCACTAGAGGGCCGATTGGCCCTTTGGGAGCCCGGTGGACCTTTGGGGACCAGGTGAGGGCCTTTGGGGGTCCGGGGGGTCCTTTGGGAGCCCAGTGGTCTTTTGGGAGCCCGGTGGGCCTTTGGGGGCCCGGGGAGGGCCTTTGGGGGTCCGGGGGCCCTTTGGGAGCTTGGGGGGCCTTTGAGTACCGGGGGCTTCCTTCGGGGTTGGGGTAGAGGACCTCACAACACTGTTCAAATGGAACTTGTGTAGTATAACGACCACAGAGTTTCACCCTCAAATCCTCTTCTAAAATCATCTTTTAAAATGTCTCTAACTTTTTCGCCGAAATAATTCCATAACCTGTCTAAAACGGTTTCGCCCAAATAATCCCTAAACGTAATTTCAGCGTGTTCCTTTGGTTTTTGGCATCTCTGCGCTGACGCATTTCAAATTAATAAGAAACCTGATTCCCACGCTAAAACAATTCATCGCTAAGATGTTTCTTGGAGAATTGTTTCCATGGCGTTTGGTTATTAATATCTTTTGGAGTTCGATCAAAAGAGTTGTTTCCGAGGCAAAGACATTAATGACTTGGATCTATTCCTGGAGAAATGTTGACAGTACATGTCAGACATTATTAAACTTTGCCTGGAAACAATTTGATTAATGACTGACAGCACAGGTGTTCCAAATTCCCAATCGATTACGCAATCAATTTCTCAGAAATCCATTTCCCCTAGGGACTCTATGCCCATATATGGACTCCCGTTTGTGCTGGTACCCCCCCTTCTACTTGTACTTTTTCAGCTGCTGTTATATATTTTTAATTCTTGTATAAAAAATGGATTTTTCCCAGTTTGTCTTAAAGTAGCTAAAATTTTACCTTTGTTTAAAAAAGGTGATAAAGATAACCCAAACAATTATAGGCCAATTACTATTTTATCACCTGTTTCTAAAGTTTTTGAAAAGATAATAAAAATTAGATTTATTTCATTTCTGGAAAAGAATAAGTTTTTTTCTCATAATAAGTTTGGTTTTTTGAGTGGTAGATGAACAGAGCAAGCAGTAGCTGCTTTACATCATTTCCTGTCAGAGCCTATGGATGATAGTTATTTGGCGGCAACTATACTTTTTGACATAAAAAAGCTTTTGATATAATAGATCATGCAATTCTTTTTGATAAGCTGGAAAATATAGTAATCCTTGGAATAGCTCTGGATTTAATGAGATTGTGTTTATCTGAAAGAAGTTTTAAAGTCCAGGTTTGTGAAGAATCATCTCATATTTTTCCGTTAGAAAATATAGGGGTACCGCAGTGATCTGTATTGGGGCCGATACTTTTTTTGATTTATGTAAATGATCTTCCAAATTGCATACCCTCAGCTGATGAGTTACCAATACTGTTTGCGGATGATAAAGCAATTAGTTTGAGGGCGGACAACGAGGAAGACCTACGGTTTTCCTTGGAGACTGTTGCTTTGAATATAAATTCTTGGTTTCATGATAACCAATTAATACCTAATTTAGAGAAGACGGAATTTATGGTTTTTGGGATAAATTCGAGGTCAGTGAAGCGTGTGTCATTTCAAATTATTAATATTGGAGCTTCCTCCATAAAAAGAGTGGATTTATTTAGATATTTAGGTATTTATATTGATTCAACTCTGTCGTTTAAGACGCATATTAGTAAACTTAAAGCAACAGTGTCCAGGAATCTCGGTTGTTTGCATAGATTAAAGTTTCTGTTTCCATACCAAATCATTAGAACTTTATATTTTTCATTAATTGATTGTTATTTCCAGTATTGTTCGACTGTTTGGATGCTGACTTTCCCTTCACATTTACGAGGACTCCAAATTGTTCAAAATAAATCAATAAGAATTCTTGAGCATTTTTTTAGCACACCCTAGGAAGACAGAGGAATTATCTGAAATTAAAACATCTTTTTTATTTCTTGATATTCTGGATTTACAACAAATTTTGCACCTTAATTTGGGCATATGGTTTTTGAAAATCCAAAATAAAGATCATTATATCAATAGTATGAAACCTTTGGTAGAAAATAAACATAGCCATTTATCAAGAGATAGGATTTAGTTTCTTTTCCCGTTTGTTAAAATTGAGAGATCCAGA
>NC_142798.1:42639652-42669652 GCF_049724085.1 Artemia sp. Qi Xiang Cuo | reverse complement strand
AAAAAAGCTTATCGAGTGAGGTTAATTGGAATGGAATAAAGTATTTTTCACAATGTCTCAAGAATGGAAGAGCTGATTCATGCGCATCTATGCACAATTTCAGATGAAATGCTTTGAAATACAATCGGTTGCACACTTGCTTGCACTTAATAATACTTTCAGTATAGCACTATAAAGCTTTATCTTAAAGAGCAGGAGGTTAAGCAGGGATATCCTCCTTCATATAGAGATTAACTTATGTTAGTTTTAGGTTTTAACATTGCTCTTTGCTTTCATTTGGAAAACCTTGTTTCTCTTTTATTTAATTCATAATGAATCATCTAATTATCTCAAGTTCAGCGTTCGATTAGCTAGCACAAAACTGTGAAAAAAAGGATAATTAATAGTTTATTTTCATCGGAAAAGTTCAATCAATCTTAAAAGACTGTTTCCACCTTTCTTTATTTTTCCTTTAAGTTACGTCAAAGTTATTAACTAGCAGCAGCTGGAGCCCACTAACTTAACCACAGCAGTTCCCTTGTTAATTACTATCATTAACAGCATGGGTAAACAATTCCCATAGCTGAATACACAGCATTACAAAAGCTTGTATAGGACGTAAGGAGATTGGCAGGGGATTGGAATATCCTTTTAGATTGATACAATAATTTTAGATAAATCTACAGTTTAGTTTTAAGATATTTTGTTTTAGTTCAGAGAGAGAGGAGAGGTAGCATATCTAGGTGTCAATCCATTTTCCTAATCATGAATTAAGTGATTCCAGAAGGGACAATTCAAAATTTCTTCTTCTTTTCAAAATTTTATTTTGAGTTTATATTAGCCTACTTTTTACTTTATGATCTAATGTAAACATGGACTATATCGTGGGTTTTCAATCTGGCTGATATTAAATTAAAAAAAAAACAAGTTTTTTTCAATTGAAGCAAGGAGCAACATTAAAACTAAAAACGAATAGAAATTATTCCATATATTAAGGAGTTGTCCCCCTACTCAGTGTCTTTCTCTTCACACTAAAGTTTTTAAGCTCTTTTAATTTGTTGATTTTAATTGAATTTGAGGCTTTTTATTTTGATTAAACGGCCCTTAGGTTTCAGGAGTCGTTCTTAAGAAATTGGGAGAAACATTCAAATTTTAGTGTAAAGAGAAAGGTATTGAGGATAAGGGCAACCCCTTCATATAGGGAACAATTTCTGTTTGTTTTGAGTCTTAATGGGGCTCCTTACTTTCAGTTGAAAATGCTTTTTTTTACTTTATTTCTGATCGTTTTTCAAATAATGCCGGTAAATCATGATCCCCCTTCATGAAAAATTTCCTCCTGTCATGGGAAACTCCTCCATGGAAACTTCCTTTAACGTAAAAAAAACACTCCTCCCCCTCAAAATTCCCTTCAGACAGTTCTAGGGTCACTAAAAATGTTATAGGTAAACAATGGGTAAATTTTGTAACTTAAAGCCCTTTCCCCAGGGCCTGTGAGGGGTCATTTTATCCCCAAAGGGATAGTTATTGAACTTTTCAACTATGCTAAGCGAAATGGCCACCTCAAAGTTTTGTTCGGATGACTTTGAAGAAAAAAGGGCGTTGGAGGGGGGCTAACTGCCCTTCAATCCTTTTAGTCACTTAAAAAGGGCACTAGAACTTTTAATTTCCAATGAAATTAGTCCTATCCCGATATTCTACGACCATTAGTTCATTACGATCACCCCTGAGATAAAAAACAAAACAAATAAACACACATTCTTGATCTTTCTTCTGGCAAAATATACAAAATTCCACATTTTTGTACATAGGAAGTTTGAAACACCGACAGTAGGGTTCTCTGATACGATGAATCTGATTGTACGATTTTTATTAGGATTCCTTGACTTTTAGGTGGTGTTTCCCTTCTTTCTCGAAAATCAAGCAAATTTTCTCAGAGTCGTAGCTTTTGATGGGTTACGTTAAATTTGATGAACCGTATATTTGGAATCAAGGAGGCACACTTGTGCCTCTACAAAGAGGCGACCCACCACAATGTCAAGCGATTTCCGGTCCTAGCGGTCGCAGAGAGACAGCGGTGATCGCATTTTGTAGCCCAAGCTCCAACTAAGAAACGTGCAAAATTTCACCCCCCCCCCTCCGACCACAGCCCCCCTTTAACGTTGTCCGATTGGGCTGAAATTTAGAGGTTAAGCTTTCCTAGGGCCCGGGAGCTTATCGTCGAAATTTCAGCTCAATCCGATCACTCTTTCCCAGTTTTACAAAAAAACAAATATAGCCACTTAAAGTTCATTTCTCTTTTTTTTTTATCAGCCACGCCTACAGGCCACAGTTGGCAACGGATCCGGGTGAATGAGGACTCATTCGAAGCGGAATTCGACCTGTTAGGGCCTTTTGATACTTTCAGACCGCAAAAATTATCCCCCAAATTTACATTTACGAAAAACCTCGTTTTCCTATAAGAGCCCATGTTAATTTTTCCCACCACAGCCCCCCTTTAAAGGTTGTCTGATCGGGCTGAAATCTAGAGAATAAACTTTCCTGGGGCCTGGGAGCTTATCCTTAAAATTTCAGCTCAATCCGATCACTCCTTCCCTGTTTTCCAAAAACCAAATATCAAGTTTTGTGGGGATTTGCTTGCGTCAAAAATGCATCGCACAGAATAAAATAATGTAATGTCTCTGTGGTACAGTGGTCGCTATTCCTGACTGTCAGGCGGAAGATCCGAGTTCGTTTCTCCGTCAGAGAAATTTTTTATATATTGAATTTAAAGTTTAAAAAAGAAGCACAGTTTCTTTTTTAAATCCAATCTATTAAATCCTTCGGCTCAACAGGCATCTCCAGAAGAATATCACAGTCGGCCTTCAGGTTACAGGTAATTCTCCACTGCTTTGATAACATGGGGCCTGGGGCGGCTGATAAAAATCTTACTGTTCATTTGATTTGAGTATTCAGGAATTAAAAGCCTTAACACAAGAATCTTCAAAAGCGGGGGATTTGGGAGGCGGCAGCCCCCCATCTTTAACTACTCAAAAGATCAGCTAACAGTTAGTCAAGCAATATTAAGTTGTAAACTGTACAAAAACGTGCAGAAATTATTTGAAAAAAACTATGTTTTGTAAAGAGTTAAAGAGGCTGAGTCACACGTTCGAACCTGAAAACGTACAGGGATTAGGAGGTGCAGCTGGGGGGCTGCCACCCCCAACCCCCGCTTCCGTATATGAAAGGGGCTGTGCCCTCCTCAACGCCTCGCTCTTTACGCTAAAGTTTTTATTGTTTAAAAGAAAAGTTGTGAGAAAGTCGAACTTTAGCTTAAAGAGCGAGGTGTTGAGGAGGGCACAGCCCCTTTCATATACGGAAGCGGGGGTTTGGGGGGCGGCAGCCCCCCAACTGCACTTCCTAATCCCTGTACGTTTTAAGGTTTGAACTTGTGACTCAGCCTCTTTAACTCTTTAGAAAACGTAGTTTTTTTCAAATAATCAGCATAATAAGCCGATCCTTTTGACGTATCTATTGATATCAAAATTCCGTTTTTTAGAGTTTCGGTTTCTATTGAGCCGAGTCGCTCCTTGCTTACAGTTTGTTACCGCGAACTGTTTGATATAATTTTGACCCTGATTAGACAACATCTTGTTCAGCAATTTCAAAAGTTTGATTTTGTAATGGTACATCTTAGTCTTTATAAATATCACTAAACTGGAGCTCATTAGCATTTCATATTGGATATCGTAAAAATAAATATTTCCTCTTGATTAGTGTCATCCACAGCAGAAATATAATTGTACTTTCAACCCCTTGGTAGCCTAACTGACACTGCGCTGGTCGAGGATAAAACTACAGTAAAACGAAGCTAAAAGGGGATGCTCACTTTCACCAAAATGAGAATGAAATAGTCAAACAGTTCGTGGTAACGAGCTGTAAGTAAGGAGCGACCCGGCTCAATGGTAACCGAAACTGTAAAAAACGGAATTTTGATACCAATAGATACATCAAAAGAATCAGATTTTAATTCTGATTTCAAATATATAAGTTATATATATATCAGGCGCAAAAGTTACGCACCTGAAAAAAACTGCCTGATTTTTCGAATAAATGGGGAAAGATCCCCTAAAAGTTATAGAACCTTAATGATATTCACACCATCATATTCCGCATATCAGAGAACATCACAGTAAAGGTTTCAAGCTCCTATCTACAAAAATGTGGAATTTTCCATTTTTTGCCAGAAGAAAGATCACGGATGCGTGTTTATTTTTTTTTTGTTGTTTTCTTTTTTTCTTTTCCCCAGGGGTGATCGTATCGACCCAGTTGTCCTAGAATATCATAGGAGGGCTCATTGGAACGGAAATTAAAAGTTCTAGTGCCCTTTTTAAGTGACCAAAAAAAATGGAGGGCAACTAGGAGTAGTAAGGCCATAGGCACTTGAAACCCTACGCTTTTTAGGATTTAATTTGTTGGAAGTTAGAAATCCAAGAAAATGCACAATGTTATGTTTTTCAAAGGCTTTGGCTTATTCTTTTGGTTCATCTTCTGGCTCCAAAGGGCTTTATCATATTTTTTTCTATACCAAAATGTTTTATTACAAATCAGCAAAAACTCTTGCAGTAAATACTCTGACCTTACTATGTTGTAAATAGAGAGGGGGGTGCTACTCCGACACCCACCACGTGGTTTATGGTTTTTGTCAGTGAGAATGAAAAAACAGAATTTTTCTCACTTGAAAAAACATGATTTTTCTCACTTTGATGGATGTTTCTTGGACGGTTATGAGTGCTGTTCAATTTGTTTTATGTTTTTCATAGATGTCAACATCAATTTATGTCTGTTTTATGGTTTTTGTCAGTGAGAATGAAAAAAACAGCGACGAGTACAGCAATTTATGGATGTTTTATGGTTTTTTTCAGTGAGAATGGAAAAACAGGATTTTTCTCACTTTGATGGATGTTTCATGGATGGTTATGTGTGTTCGTCAATTTAGGGATGTTTTTATGGTTTTTGTCAGTGAGAATGAAAAAAAAGTATTTTTCTCAATTTGATGGATGTTTCATGGATGGTTATGTGTGTTGGTCAATTTATGGATGTTTTTATGGTTTATATCAGTGAGAATGAAAAAACATGATTTTTCTCACTTTGATGTATTTTCATGGTTTCGGTGAAATTGATTTACATAATCGAGGGGAATTATTGATTCACGAAAGGAGAGAGAATTTCTGAGAACAAGGGGGATTATTGATTTACGAAAAGGGGAATAAGGGAACAAGTAGGACTTCTTTGATCTTAGGTCTGAGGGATAAACGCTCTTTAGGTCAAAGAGAAAAATTAATGTTTTATTTTTAAATAAGGCTTTATTGATCTTTAGTGACAGGAATTAGAAATGACATCACTTGTTATCTTGGAATTATGCAGGAATCTAAAGAGATAGAAATTCTATTTTTAAATACGGCTTCACTGATCTTTAAGTCGGAGAGATAATTTGATATTCTAAAGAAACCATAATCGTGTAGCTAGGAACATTTATGAGATGAAGAGATTAACGCAGGAAAGGGTTTCCTAGAAATTTCAAATCTGACAGCGCAGGGATGCAAAAAACAAAAGGAACACGCAGAAATTACGTTTAGGGGTTATTTGGGCAAAACTGTTTTAGACATTTTAGGGACTTATTTCGGCGAAACAGTTAGAGACATTTTAAAAGATGATTTTCGAAGATGTTTTAGAAGAGGATTTGAGGGTGAAACTCTGTGGTCGTTATAATACACAAGTTCCATTTGAACAGTGTCTTGAGGTCCCCTACCCCAACCCCAAAAGGCTCTGGTCCCCAGACCCCCACCCCAAAGGAAGCCCTCGGTCCTCAAAGGTCTCCCGGGCTCCCAAAGAGTCCCCCGGGCCCCCATTATTTTGCAATTTTTAAAGGCTTTATTATATCTTTTCAGAACAAGTTATTTGCTTAATATTTATCCTAAATCTATTTTACAAGTTGAAATGGGCGAAACCGTTTTAGGGAATTTTAGGGAATTATTTCGGCGAAACAGTTAGAGACATTTTAAAAGATGATTTTAGAAGATGTTTTAGAAGAGGATTTGAGGGTGAAACTCTCTGGTCGTTATAATACACAAGTTCCATTTGAACAGTGTCGTGAGGTCCCCTACCCCAATCCCAAAGGCCCCCCGGACCCCTAATGCCCCTCGAGCCCCCAAAGACCACCGGCACCCAATCCCGCCCCCATTTTTTAAAAATAATTTTTGAATTTTTTTAACATGGTATTTTTTTAACTTTTTTACATATCTTAAAATTACATGAAATATGCTTACGGTTCTACCAATCGTACACTGTGCTTGTTCATAGACATGACGCGTCTTTCCCACTGGTAATCTATGGCAGGTTATCGACACTAACTAGTTTATTGCGTGCATTAAATCAGTATTTTTTACGCAGCGGTAGGATAAACACACAATTCATATCTGTAAAAAAGTGAAGATTAATTATTCGACGAAAGTATGTACACATGAAAAAATTATCGTCGTATTGACTGCAGACAAGGAGAAATACCTGAACTATAAAACGAGTGCAAGTGGTAACACTATTGGAAATGTATGCATGCGTCGTCATGACAGTGTGAAGTTAGATTTCTTTGGAGTACCCAAGAATTTCAATCGTGTAAACGGTGGATATGCGAGAGTAACATTACCAGCGAAATTAGTGCTCAAAGAGAATGCAAACTTCAAAATAATTGTCGATGATCGGGGACAACTCTTGGCTACTATTGCTGGTAACACATTACCTGTTGATCCATCCTATCATCATCTTTCTAGTATTAGCATTTTAAAAAGAACAAGAAGACAAGCATACTCCTGCAATAGTGTTATTAAGCATATCTTTTCAAAACGTCAAAACTGATATCTTTATTAAAATAATGGGACAATAGACGGTGAAAACGGAGGCAGAATAAAAATAACATTAACGGATAATATAATCAATGATTATAAAACGGAATTGACGGAAAGTGAAGCGCAAGTGTACTAATAATGTATAATAATGTATTTAACATATTTTTATATAAATATTCTACATGTCGTTATTTCATTAAAAGTATCTTATGCATTATTTTGTTAAGTGTTCATTATTTTTAGGGTATACTAGAACGTCAAACGTTCAGAATATCTATTAAAAAGGTCAGAGATGTAAGAAAAAGAATTTTTAGAGATAAAGATACTATTAGCAGGCTCAATTTTTCATAGAAGATAGAAAAGTTCAAGATCTCTCATTAATTTTAACAGAGAACGGAATTCATTTTTTATTTCACCAGAGAAAATAAGAAACTTCCAATTCTGTTTTAGAGTCATCAACACATGAAAAACCAAAAGTTCACTTCTAAATTGTTCCGTAGAAGATCGGAAAAGTTATACTTAGATTATAATTAATTTTCACGAAGATGAAATGTTTCACTTAAATTCTAAATTTTCTTAAATTCGATTCCGACCTTTCGGAAAGAGTCAAATTTAAAATTTTGCTCCAAATATTGTCTCGGGAGAAGAAAAGTTCAATATTAATTGTGAATTCTTTTATTTAAAATGATATATGTTATTGATCTTTTCTTTTTTTCCAAATAATATAAAAATTTTCCACTTCTGTTAAGATTTTTCTCAAACAGATGAAAAAATTTAAAATACTATTCCAAATTTTCCATAGAACATAAAAAAGTTCAAGTTCTCTTCAGAATTTTACCAAAGAACATAATTCAATTCTAATTTCTCCAGAGAAAATAAAAAGTTTCCACTTCAGTTTTAAGTTCACCATGACATAAAAAATTTAAAGTTCAGTTCTAAATTTTTCCATAGAAGATAGGAAAAGTTATACTATGATTGTGATTATTTTCCATGAAGAGAAAAAGTTTCATTTTAATTCTAAATTTTTTTAAATTCAATTCCGATCTTTCTCAAAGAGATGAAAAAATTTAAAGTTCTGTTCCAAATATTTTCCCCGGAAAAGAAAAGTTCAACTTCGATTCGGAATTTTCTCAATGAAAATGAAATAAGTTATTGATCAAATTCTATTTTCCTAAAATAATATAAAATTTTCCACTTCAATTCAGATTTTTCTCAAAGAGATGACAAAATTTAAAATATTGTTCCAAATTTTTCATAGAAGATAGGAAAAGTTATACTATGATTGTGATTATTCTTCATGAAGATAAAAAGTTTCACTTTAATTCTAAGTTTTCTCGAAGAAGTGAAAAATGTACAAGTTCTCTTCTGAATTTTCTTAGAGAGGAGAAAAAAAAAGTTAGCTCAATTCTGAAATTTACCAACGAAAATGAAAAAGCTTCCATTTCAGTTCATAATTTCTCAAATACATAAAAATTTAAATTTCAATTCTAAATTTTTCCATAGAAGATAGGAATGGCTATACTATGATTGTGATTATTTACCATGAAGATAAAAAGTTTCACTCTATTTCTAATTTTTCTTAAATTCAGTTCATTCATCTAACCACCAAAAACAATAGCTTAGGTTAGGTATAAATAAATATTAATAAATAATTAGAAACATTTCTCCATGTTTAAGTTAGGCTAGGTTAGGTTAACTTATCCTGAGAGCTCATGATAAGCTAACCTAACCCAACTTAAACATGGTAAAAAGATTAAATTAGGTTAGGTTCGGTTAGATTAAGTTAGGTTAGGTTAAGTTAGGTTAGGTTAGCCTACGTACGCGTGCGTTCGTAGGCTCACCTAACCTAACCTAACTTAACCTGACCTAACTTAATCTAGCCATACTATGATTGTGATTATTTACCATGAAGATAAAAAATTTCACTCTATTTCTAATTTTTCTTAAATTCACTTCATTCATCTAACCACAAAAAACAATAGGTTAGGTTAGGTATAAATAAATATTAATAAACAATTAGAAACATTTCTCCATGATTAAGTTAGGCTAGGTTAGGTTAACTTATCATGAGCGCTCATGATAAGCTAACCTAACCTAACTTAAACATGGTAAAAAGATTAAATTAGGTTAGGTTAGGCTAGATTAAGTTAGGTTAGGTTAAGTTAGCTTAGCTTAGGCCCGCGCGCTGCAGTAGCCTTACCTAACCTAACTTAAGCTAACCTAATTTAATATAGTCTAACCTACCCTAATTTCATCTTTTTAACGTGTTTAAGTTATGTTAGGTTAGCTTATACGGAGTGCTCGTGATAAGTTAACCTAACCTAGCCTAACTTAAACATGGAGAAATGTTACTAATTATTTATTAATATTTATTTATACCTAACCTAACCTATTGTTTTTTGTGGTTAGATGAATGAAGTGAATTTAAGAAAAATTAGAAATAGAGTGAAACTTTTTATCTTCATGGTAAATAATCACAATCATAGTATGGCTAGATTAAGTTAGGTTTGGTTAGGTTAGCCTACGTACGCGCGCGTACGTAGGCTAACCTAACCTAACTTAACCTGACCTAACTTAATCTAGCCTAACCTAACCTAATTTAATCTTTTTACCATGTTTAAGTTAGGTTAGGTTAGCTTATCATGAGCCCTCATGATAAGTTAACCTAACCTAGCCTAACTTAAACATGGAGAAATGTTTCTAATTATTTATTAATATTTATTTATACCTAACCTAACCTATTGTTTTTGGTGGTTAGATGAATGAACTGAATTTCAGAAAAATTAGAAATAGAGTGAAACTTTTTATCTTCATTGTAAATAATCACAATCATAGTATAGTCATTCCTATCTTCTATGGAAAAATTTAGAATTGAACTTTAAATTTTTATGCCTTTGATATATTAGGAATTGAAATAGAAGCTGTTTCATTTTTCGAGGGTAAATTTCGGAATTGAACTAACTTTTTTTTCTCCTCTCTAAGAAAATTCGGAATAGAACTTGTACATTTTGCACTTCTTCGAGAAAACTCAGAATTAAAGTGAAACTTTTTATCTTCATGAAGAATATTCACAATCAAAGTATATTTGAGAAAAATCTGAATTGAAGTGGAAAATTTTATATTATTTTAGGAAAATAGAATTGATCAATAACTTATTTCATTTTCATTGAGAAAATTCAGAATCGAAGTTGAACTTTTCTTTTCCGGGAAAATATTTGGAACAGAACTTTAAATTTTTTCATCTCTTTGAGAAAGGTCAGAATTGAATTTAAGAAAATTTAGAAGTAAAATGAAACTTTTTATCTTTATGGAAAATAATCACAATCATAGTATAACTTTTCCTATCTTCTATGAAAAAATTTAAAACTGAACTTAAAATTTCTTATGTATTGGAGAACTTAAACTGAAGTGGAAGCTTTTTATTTTCTCTGGAGAAATTAGAATTGAACTATGTTCTTTGTTAAAATTCAGAATAGAACTTGAACTTTTCTATATTCTATGGAAAATTTATAACAGTATTTTAAATTTTTTCATCTGTTTGAGAAAAATCTGAACTGAAGTGGAAAATTTTTATATTATTTTGGGAGAATAGAAATGATCAATAGCTTATTTCATTTTCATTGAGAAAATTCAGAATCGAAGTTGAACTTTTTTTCACTTCTTTGAGAAATTTAAAATTGAAGTGAAACTTTTAAGCTTCATAAGAAATAATCACAATCATAGTAAAACTTTTCCTATCTTCTATGTAAAAATTTAGAACTGAACTTTAAATTTTTTATGTCATGGTGAACTTAAAACTGAAGTGGAAGCTTTTTATTTTCTCTGGAGAAATTAGAATTGAATTGTGTTGTTTGATAAAATTCAGAAGAGAACTTGAATATTCACGATCAAAGTATAACTTTTCCAATCTTCTAAGAAAAATTTGGAACAGAACTTTAAATTTTGTTCATCTCTATGTGAAGAGTCGGAACTGAATTTAAGAAAATTTAGAATTAAAGTGAAACTTGTTATCTTCATGGAAAATAATCACAATCATAGTATAACTTTCCTATCTTCTACGGAAAAATTTAGAACAGAACTTTAAATTTTTTATGTCTTGGTGAACTTAAAACTGAAGTGGAAGCTTTTTATTTTCTCTGGATAAATTAGAATTGAATTGTGTTCGTTGGTAAAATTCAGAAGAAAACTTGAAATTTTCTCTCTTTTCTAAGAAAAATTTGGAACAATATTTTAATATTGAAGTGGAAAATTTTATAATATTTTGAGAAAATAGAATTGATCAATAACTTATTTCATTTTCATTGAGAAAATTCAGAATCGAAGTTGAACTTTTCTTCTTCCGGAGAAATATTTCGAACAGAAATTTAAGTTTTTTCATCTCTTCGATAAAGATTTGAGCTTAATTTAAGAACATTTTTAATTAAAGTGATACTTTTTATCATCATAGAAAATAATCACAATCATGGTATAACTTCCTATATTCTACGGAAAAATTTAGAAGTGAATTTTAAATTTTTTATGTCTTGGGCCTTTTTTTCTTCCGGGGAAATATTTGGAGCAGAACTTTAAATTTGACTCATTGAGAAAGGTCGGAAATTAATTTAAGAAGATTTAGAATTAAAGTGAAACTTTTTATCTCCATGGAAAATAATCACAATCAAAGCATAACTTTTCCTATCTTCTAAGGAAAAATTTAGAAGTGAACTTTAAATTTTTTATGTCTTGGTGAACTTAAAACTGAAGTGGAAGCTTTTTATTTTCTCTGATGAAATTAGAATTGAATTGTGTTCTTTGGTAAAATTCAGAAGAGAACTTGAACTTTTCTATCTTCTATGAAAAAGTGAGCCTGCTAGTAGTATCATTATCTCTAAAATTCTTTTTCTTACATCTCTGACCTTTTTAATAGATATTCTGAACGTTTGACGTTTTAGAATACCCTAAAATAATGAACACTTAACAAAATAATGCATAAGATATTTTTAATGAAATAACGACATATAGAATATTAATATAAAAATATGTTAAATACATTATTATACATTATTAGTACACTTGCGCTTCACTGTCCGTCAATTCATCTTTATATTCATTGATGATAGTGTCTGCTAGTGTCCTTTTTATTCTGCTTGTGATTTCACTGTATATTGTCACACTATTTTTACACAGGTAACAGTTCTGGCAGGTAGACATGATATGATTTATTACACTAGTGCAGCAGTAGGCCTTTCTTTTCCTCTTTTCTTTCATTTGAATGCTAATACCAGAAGGATGGGAATAGGATCTATCAATAGGTATCGTGCTACCAAAAGTATTAGCAAGGAGTTGCCCCCGATCATCGACAATTATTTTTAAGTTGGCAGTCTCCTTTAGCACTATCATCTCTGCTGCTCTCACTCTCGCATATCCACCTTGAGCAATGTTGAATGATTTCGATAGTCCAAAAAAATCTAACTTCTCGCTGTCATGACAACGCATGCATACATTTCCAATAGTGTTACCACTTGCACTCGTTTCATAGTTCAGGTATTTCTCCTTGTCAGCATTCAACACGACGATGATTTTATCATGTGCTCATATTTTCGTTGAATAATTCATCTTCACTTTTTTACAGATATGAATTGTGTGTTTATCCTTCTATTGCGTAAAAAATAGTGATTTAATGCATGCAATAAACTAGCTAATGTCGATAATCTTTCATAGAGTACCGGTGGGATAGCCTCGTCGTGTCTATGAACAATCACAGAGTACGATTGGTAGAGCCATAAGCATATTTCAAGTCATTTTAAGATATAAAGAAATTTAGAATAAAAGTGAAACTTTTTATTTTCATGGAAAATAATCACAATCATAGTATAACTTTTCCTATCTTCTACGGAAAAATTTAGAAGTGAACTTTAAATTTCTTATGTCTTGGGACTTTTCTTCTTCCGGGAAAATATTTGGAACAGAACTTTAAATTTTTTCATCTCTTTGAGAAAAGTCGGAACTGAATTTAAGAAAATTTAGAACTAAAGTGAAACTTTTTATCTTCACTGAAAATAATCACAATCATAGTATAACTTTTCCTATCTTCTAAGGAAAAATTTAGAAGTGAACTTAAATTTCTTATGTCTTGGTGAACTTAAAACTGATGTGGAAGCTTTTTATTTTCTCTGGAGAAATTAGAATTGAATTATGTTCTTTGGTAAAATTCAGAGGAGAACTTGAACTTTTCTATCTTCTATGAAAAAATTGGAATAGTATTTAAAATTTTTTCATATGTTTGAGAAAAATATGAACTGAAGTGGAAAATTTTAATATTATTTTGGGAAAATGAAATTGACCAATTACTTTTTTCATTTTAATTAAGAAAATTCAGAATCGAAGTTGAACTTTTCTTCTTCCGAGAAAATATTTGGAACAGAACTTTAAATTTGACTCTTTGAGAAAGGTCGGAATCGAATTTAAGAAAATTTAGAATTAAAGTGAAACTTTTTATCTTCATGGAAAATAATCACAATCATAGTATAACTTTTCCTATCTTCTAAGGAAAAATTTAGAAGTGAACTTTAAATTTTTTATGTCTTGGTGAACTTCAAACTGAAGTGGAAGCTTTTTATTTTCTCTGGTGAAATTAGAAATAAATTATGTTCTTTGGTAAAATTCAGAAGAGATCTTGAACTTATCTATCTTCTATGAAAAATTGAGCCAGCTAGTAGTATCTTTATCTCTAAAAATTCTTTTTCTTACATCTCTGACCTTTTAATAGATATTCTGAACGTTTGACGTTCTAGCATACCCTAAAAATAATGAACACTTAACAAAATAATGCATAAGATATTTTAATGAAATAACGACATGTAGAATATTAATATAAAAATACGTTAAATACACTATTCTACATTATTAGTACACTTGCGCTTCACTTTCCGTCAATTCATCTTTATATTCATTGATGATATTGTCTGCTAATGTCCTTTTTATTCTGCCTGCGATTTCACTGTCTATTGTCACATTATTTTTACAAAGATAGCAGTTTTGACATATTGACAAGATATGATTAATGACACTATTGCAGGAGTATTCCTGTCTTCTTCTTGTTCTCTTTAAAATGCTAATACCGGAAAGATGATGATAGGATGTATCAACAAGTAATGTGTTACCAGTAACAGTAGCAAGGAGTTGTCCCCGATCATCGACAATTATTTTTAAGTTTGCATTCTCTTTGAGCACTAATTTCTCTGGTAATACTCTCGCATATCCACCGTTTACACGATTGAAATTCTTGGGTACTCCAAAAAAATCTAACTTCTCGCTGTCATGACAACGCATGCATACATTTCCAATAGTGTTACCACTTGCACTCGTTTCATAGTTCAGGTATTTCTCCTTGTCAGCATTCAACACGACGATGATTTTATCATGTGCACATACTTTCGTCGAATAATTTATCTTCACTTTTTTACAGATATGAATTGTGTGTTTATCCTTCCACTGCGTAAGAAATACTGATTTAATGCACGCAATAAAGTAGGTAGTGTTGATAACCTGC
The DNA here is from genome assembly GCF_049724085.1 of Artemia sp. Qi Xiang Cuo. Lineage (NCBI taxonomy): Eukaryota > Metazoa > Arthropoda > Branchiopoda > Anostraca > Artemiidae > Artemia > Artemia sp. Qi Xiang Cuo. The sequence continues at coordinate 42,655,261 of NC_142798.1, read as the reverse complement.
CATAGAGTACAAGTGGGAAAGCCGCGTCGTGTCTATGGACAAGCACAGTGTACGATTGGTAGAACCGTAACCATATTTCATGTCATTTTAAGATACTTAAAAAAGTTAAAAAAATACCAAGTTAAAAAAATTCAAAAATTATTTTTTTTAAATGGGGGGGATGGGGTTCCGGCGGTCTTTGGGGGCTCGATGGGCCTTAGGGGGACCGGGGCCGTTGGGATTGGGGTAGGGGACCTCACGACACTGTTAAAATGGAACTTAAAGAAAGAAAAACGAGCAAAAATGGGGTTTTTATAGGCCAAATGAAGAGACTGAAAAAACGAAGCGAATATTTCGAGAGGACAAACGCCTCTCTTCTTCAGCGCAAAACGAAACGATGTATCAATAAAAGCCAAAAATTAAAAGAATTAAAACCAACTATTTTATTTAATCAAGCTAGTCTTATTTCGAATGATAAAGGTATAGTCCAGCACTACAGAGAAGCTGTTGAAATTTATAAATACCAACATTTAGGTCTAGCTTTAAACAGAGATTCCGGTGATTTAAGAATAAACAAGTCATATTTCGGTTTTCTCAAAAGAGAAGCCGATACTTTAGTAATCCCTGAAATAAACCTTGAACCACTTTCCCAATCATCTAATCAAATACGTGAACAACCCCTTAGGTCTCAAAGGGTGTCTGCAAGAAATGCCTTAATTAAAATCCGAAATCAAATGACATAGTTTTCCAACTTATTTAATTGCTGGTTCGTTTTGTTTTTCGAGTGAATGAATTGATTCCTTTCCTTGTTCAGTTGTTTGGTAGTATCCGTCCATGGCAGTTCATATTTTTTGGATTTTGTGCAAATCGCGGATATTGGCGAATAACTCGCTTTTATGGTTGTTAGGTAGTTGGTTTTAATTCTTTTAATTTTTGGCTTTTATTGATACATCGTTTCGTTTCGCGCTGAAGAAGAGAGGCGTTTGTCCTCTCGAAATATTCGCTTCGTTTTTTCAGTATCTTCATTTGGCCTATAAAAACCCCATTTTTGCTCGTTTTTCTTTCTTTATGTGATGTCAGGCCAATGTGGTTTAAGTAATTATCTTCAAATGGAACTTGTGTATTATACCGACCACAGAGTTTCACCCTCAAATCCTCTTCTAAAACATCTTCTAAAATCATCTTTTAAAATGTCTCTAAATGTTTTTCCGAAATAATTCCCTAAAATGCCTAAAACAGTTTTGCCCATTTCAACTTGTAAAATGGGTTTAGGATGGACATTAAGAAAATAACTTGTTCTGAAAAGATATAATAAAGCCTTAAAAAATTACAAAAAAATGGGGGCCGGGGGGACCCTTTGGGAGCCCGGGAGCCGTTTGGGGACCGATAGCTTTCTTCGGTGTTGGAGTATGGGGATGGGGGCCCTTTGGGGGTGGGGTAGGGACTTCACGATACTTTTCAAATGGAACTTGTGTATTATAACGACCGTAGAGTTTTCTCCATAAATTCTTTTCTAAAACCTCTTCTAACATCCTCATTTAAAATGTCTCTAAATGTTTCGCCGAAATAATTCCCTAAAATGTCTAAAACGGTTTCACCCAAATAATCCCTAAACGTAATTTATGCGTATTCCTTTTGTTTTTGACATCCCTGCGCTGTCAGATTTAAAATTTCTAGAAAACCCTTTCCCGCGTTAATCTCTTCATCTCATAAATGTTCCTAGCTACACTATTATGGTTTCGTTAGAATATCAATTCATCTCTCCGACTTGAAGACCAGTGAACCCGTATTTAAAAATAGAATTTCTATCTCTTTAGATTCCTGCATAATTCCAAGATAACAAGTGATGTCATTTCTAATTCCTGTCACTAAAGATCAATAAAGCCTTATTTAAAAATAAAACATTAATTTTTCTCTTTGACCTAAAGAGCGTTTATCCCTCAGACCTAAGATCAAAGAAGTCATACTTGTTTGCTTATTCCCCTTTTTGTAAATCAATAATCCCCCTAGCGATTATGTAAATAAAGTTCTCAGAAATTCTCTCCCCTTTCGTGAATCAATAATTCCCCTCGATTATGTAAATTAATTTCACCGAAACCATGAAAATCCATCAAAGTAAGAAAAATCATGTTTTTTCATTCTCACTGACAAAAACCATAAGAACATCCATAAATTGACCAACACACATAACCATCCAAGAAATATCCATCAAAGTGAGAAAAATACGTTTTTTTCATTCTCACTGACAAAAACCATAAAAACATCCATAAATTGACCAACACACATAACCATCCTTGAAACATCCATCAAAGTGAGAAAAATGCTGTTTTTCCATTCTCACTGACAAAAACCATAAAACATCCATAAATTGCTGTACTCGTCGCTGTTTTTTTAATTCTCACTGACAAAAACCATAAAACAGACATAAATTGATGTTGACAGCCATGAAAAACATCAAATAAATTGACCAACACACATAACCGTCCAAAAAATATCCATCAAAGTGATAAAAATCATGTTTTTTCAAGTGAGAAAATTCTTTTTTTTCATTCTCACTGACAAAAACCATAAACCACTGGGTGGGCGTTGGAGTAGCACCCCCCTCTCTACTGCTGTAATCTGCTATCATAAATAAAAAACCAAATTTCTTACCTTTTTTGAAAAAAATGAAACAGCAGAACTTCACCATCAGCTAAACAACTCTCACTGACTGAACGCAACTTTGACCTGTTATCCGCCAGATAAGGCAAAACACGATGGAACAGGTTTTATGACTGTAATGATAGATTTAGAATCGCTTGAAGGATTTTTACATTCTGAGACTGTTAGGTCCCGTTAATCACAAAAGGATTATGAAACCGATGGAATATTTAGATGAAAGTTATAATTTTATTTTCAAATAAAGGTGATTTTCATAATCACGATGATCTAGTACCCTGTTTTAGACATTGATTTCGTTGCTGTACGCCTTTATATGAAAACATGAATTTTACATCCTCAAAATCAACATCAACCTCAAAAACATAATTTTTAGTAGTTTGCTATATATTCATCGTTCAACCTAAAAAGATGAATGAAAGTTTCAATTTTACTTTCAAATAAAGGTTATTTTCATACTCACCATGATCTAGTTCCCTATTCTAGACATCAATTCTGTTGTTGTACGCCTATATGTGGAAACACAAATTTCACCTCCTCAAAATCAACCTCAACCTAAAAAAAAAAATATTTGTGTAACAGCTCGATGAGCAAACTTTGCATATTTGGAATCAGCGCATTTTTCTGAGTCGGGTAGAGAAAGAATCATATCTATTGCAATTTGTTCCTGGTCAAACCGTTCCCTTCCTGGACTATCAATAAATAGTTCCTTTGGATTCGCTTCTGTTCCTCCCCTTAGTTAAAATTATTTGAAAAAAAACTACGTTTTCTAAAGAGTTAAAGAGGCTGAGTTACAAGGTCGAACCTTAAAACGTACAGGGATTAGGAGGCACAGTTAGGGGGCTGCCGCCCCCCAAACCCCCCGCTTTCGCAGCCTTTAAATAAAAAAAAAAGTTTTTTTAAACTGAAAGTAAGGAGCGACATTAAATCTTAAAACGAACAGAAATTATTCCGTATATGAAAGGGGCTGTGCCCTCCTCAACGCCTCGCTCTTTACACTAAAGTTTGACTTTCTCACAACTCTTTTTTTTAAACAATAAAAACTTTAGCGTATAGAGCGAGGCGTTGAGGAGGGCACAGCCCCTTTCATATACGGAATAATTTCTGTTCGTTTTAAGATTTAATGTCGCTCCTTACTTTCAGTTTAAAAAAACTTTCTTTTTTATTTAAAGGCTGCGAAAGCGGGGGTTTGGGGGCGGCAGCCCCCCAACTGTGCCCCCTAATCCCTGTACGTTTTAAGGTTCGACCTTGTAACTCAGCCTCTTTAACTCTTTAGAAAACGTAGTTTTTTCAAATAATTTCTGCACGTTTTTGTACAGTTTATAACTTGTGACTCAGCCTCTTTAACAGCCCCCCAACTGTGCTTCCTAATCCCTGTACGTTCTAAGGGTTGACCTTGTAACTCAGCCTCTTTAACTCTTTAGAAAACGTATTTTTTTTCAAATAATTTAAAAAAGAAACTGAGTTTCTTTTTTAAAGTTTAAATTCAGTATATAAAAAATTTCCTCTGACGGTGAATCGAACCCGGATTCTCACCTGACAGTCAGAGGTCTCGACCGCTGGACTAAAGAGACACAATTGTAATTGTTTTTTAGTAAGGGGAATCTATTTTTGACGCAAGCAATTCCCCACAAAACTTGATATTTGGTTTTTGGAAAACAGAGAAGGAGTGATCAAATTGAGCTGAATTTTTGAGGATAAGCTTTCAGGCCCAGTGAAAGCTTATTTTCTAAATTTAAGCCCGATCAAACAGCGGTAAAGGGGGTTTGTGGTGGGAAAATTCACATGGGATCTTATAGGGAAACGAAGGGTTTTGGCAATGTTAGTTTGGGGGATAGTTTTTTCGTTCTGAAAATCTAAGAAGGCCCTAACAGGTCGAATTCTGCTTCGAATGAGTGCTCATTCACCCGGATCAGTTGCCAACTGTGGCCTGTAGGCGTGGATAACAAGAAAAAAAATAGAAATGAAGTTTAAGTGGCTATATTTGGTTTTTTGAAAATAGGGAAGGAGTAATCGGATTGAGCTGAAATTTCGAGGATAAGCTCCCGGGTCCTAGAAAAGCTTAACCTCTAAATTTCAGCCCAATCGGACAACGTTAAAGGGGGGCTGTGGTGGGAGGGTCGAAACTTCCGGCCCAGTTTACCCCATGAAGATAAAGTCGGAGGAGGATGAAATTTTGCACGTTTCTTAGCTTGAGCTTGGGCTAAAAAATGCGGTCACTGCCGTCTCTCTGCAACCTCTAGGACCTGAAATCGCTTAACATTGTGGTGGGTCACCTCTTTATAGAGGCACAAGTGTGCCTCCTTGATTTGAGTTTCACGTGTTCCTCTAGCATATCGTAAAAGCTTCATGTTGAAAGCTAAATATGTTCCAGAGTTAATGCAGATACGCTATTTCGATAATCTGGTACAATTATCGATAATTATGGGTGTCTGGTTGATTTTTTGAATTAAAATCAACTTGGAAGGAAGTGAATAAGAACTTAAGAGCTAAATTCTCAGGCGGGCGACCGCGTTTTAGGATTGACACATGACCGACACTGGGTATATTTCTTATTGTTTGCATCGCTACTTTAGTGGGAATAGATTCTAGCCCAACAGTGCCAAAAAATTTCAAACAGCTTATGGAGACCAAATGAACGAATATTACAAAAACCATGACTTCGAATTAATCGGGCTCAGGGTAAAGACAAATAAACTACACTGACTATTTTTGGCTATTCAAATCAGCAACATGTCAATATTTTCCCATGGGAAGTGGTTCAGCCTTTCATTAAATAAATTAAAAATCGCTTTTTTTTTCAACTGAAAGTAAGGAGCAACACAAAAACTTAAAAGAACAGAAATTGTTCCGTATATGAGGGGGATAACCCCTCCTCAATACCTTGATCTTCACGCCAAAGTTTCTTTTTTTATTTTAATAATGTCCTTGCTCTAATTAGACGGCTCTTGTGTTTTAGGATTTGTTCTTAATAGATTTAGACAAAAAGTTAAAATTAGCGTAAAGAGCGAGGTATTGAGGCGGGAGATTTGCCCTTATATACGGGGTAATTTCTGTTCGTTTTAAGTTTTAATGTTGCTCCTTACTTATGCCTAAAAATACCTGAAAATCCGCCTTTTCACTCCTTGGACCCCCTCCCCCCAAGAAAATTTTGGAAAGTTCCTCTTTGGATTTCTTTGGAAAGTTCCTTTAGCGTAAGAGACCTCCCATCCCCAGACAATTCCATCCCTGCTGAAAATTCCGCACAAAAAAATTTCTTGCGGACAATTCCGCCAGGAATTATTTTTAAGACTACTTTCGTTTGAAGAAAGACTTGTATTTCTTTTAATTTTTAATCGTTTTTCAAATCATGCCGGAATTCCTCCCCCCGTGGAAATTTTCCTGGAAGTTCTCTCATCCCAATGTCTCCATGGAAAGTTTCTCCCACGTGAAATTCCCCCATGGAGAATCTCTCCAGTAGAAATCCCCCCCACGGAAAAATCCCCCAGACAATCTCAACTCCTTTGAAAATTTTCCCTTGGCAATATTCCCGGAATATCTCTACTTGTAAAATTGATTTGGAAAGAGAAAGTAAATCAAATAAAAAAAAAATTGTACAAGAATTTAGGTAAAATACCCCGTCCCCGTGTATAGTTTCCCTTTGAAAGTTCTTCCCCTGAAACTTCCCTCACCGCGGAAAATTATTCCCTTAGAAAATGTCCCCTGCATAAAATACCCCCCCCCCCCTACATACAATTTACTCTCCCCCCAAAATATCTGTTTATTTCCCAATAGCAAATACTATATGTAAACACTAGACAAATTTCATAACTTACAACCCTTTTTTCCAGGGACTTTCAGGGTCGTGTCATCCCCAAAGGCATGATAGGCCTACTAGACCCTTTCAACTATGCTGATCAAAATGGCTATCTCAAAATTTTGATCGGATGACTTTTTCTGAAAAAAAGGAGCATGGGACGGAGAGGGGGAGTCTAGTTGCCCTTCAGGCGTTTTGGTCACGAAATTGGGAACTAGAACTTTAATTTCCGTTCGAACGAGCCCTCTTCCGATCTTATATGACCTTTGGTTCGATACGGTCACCCTGGCAAAGAAAAACACACACACTCAGACACAAAAAAAAAAGACAGAACAAATAAACATCTTTCTTCTGGCAAAAATTTGCAAAATTTCACATTTTTGCAAATGGAAGCTAGAAAACCTTGCGGTATGGTTCTCTGATATGTCGAATCTGACGGTGTGATTTTTTTTATGCATTGACTTTTTAGTGGTGTTCCCCCCTTTCTAAAAAATCATACAAATTTTCTCAGGCTCGTTGCTTTTGATGGGCACATGAAACTTGGTGAATTTTATTTATCTGCAGTCGACATAAAAAGCCAATTCATTTGATGCATCTATTGTTACAAAAGTTCCGTTGCTATTTGGCCGAGTTCTCCTTACTTACAGTTTGTTATCACAAAATATTTGACTATTAACTAATCAGGCTTGGAATCCACTCTCGGAAAGGATATTGGTGGCAGGCATGGATATTAATTTTATGACAACTTCGCATAGGTATTTCTTAGACCCATACTACAAGACTTCCATGACTTGAGTGTGGATCAGTTTTTCTTGGAACTAAAGACTCTTCACTAAAAATCAAGAGAGCCGTGACATATACAGCTGCTGACGTAGCTTACCTGGCATTGACTACTGAAACTTCGTCTTGCGATCCCCACAAACTGGCTTGATTCTGTAGTGGCTGAATCACAGGGATTGTGACGGCCCTTGTATCTACTGATACAGATTTCAGAGAGGTGCAATCCATGTCTCTTTCTTTTTTTTTACATTCAACCTGGAGAATATCGGCAGGAGTAATATACAGTTTCTAGAAACGTGGATTGGGGTATGTGGCAATTTTGAGGAATGTGATCTGAACAAGGCCTATACCGAGGAGGTATTTTATCTAGTCAAGCCTTTTGAAGGTTATCAGTGTTATTCTAGAGCCCACCCTCACTAAACATAGATTCAGAATGGGCTATGCCATCTTATGGTTACAGCTATGCATGCTGTGTATCAGCATTTATGAGTCGGTATATTGAATTGATTATTCTTCTTCTCTGCCATTTGCGAAACAAACTTCTCTGTTGGATGTTCACTGGTAGATACCAGAAAAAGCCAAAATAATATTGTTTTCGATATCGATATTTACGTTCCGATATTTGGTGTGATGGATGGATATATCGATATCCAATATCGCCCAAAACTAATGCGGGGAATAATATTCAAAGAAACGGGTTGAAAATCTGAATAGTCTTTTGGCTTCTAAAGGGCGGAAGAAAAGTGCTGAAAAAAAGGACGAATAATGGGCATAGACAAATCTCACGGCATGTCGCAAGGCCTTCAACGGCAAGAAACTGACCCGGCGTTGCGCTCCTATGTTGGCATTTGGTGGCTTTGTGCTGCGATGAGTTGTTTATTTTCTTTTTCTTTCAATTTGTGGTTTCAAAAAATTTGTAAAATTAGCAGGTTTACTTTTCAGGTTTTTCTTCAAGTCAGCAATGCAGACACTGAGTACTTCAAAACAGTGGGAATTTTTGTCTTGAGAATGAAAAGACATTCGAGAACAAAATGGTCCAACTAATCCATCGTGCCTAGTTCGGTGAGCAGTATTTAAATCTCGAATTGAGTTACAGAAAAACTAATCGAATTACAGAGACAAATGAAAAGTTTCAACGAATAGTGAATTAAAGGATTTCGACCACTTGAGAACTTGAACCATATTCCTTAAATCGAGTTTTAGCAGGTCAAATCTTGCATTGATTGCTTGGGTTGAGTTTTGCTCGGTTGAATTCTGCATGTCTAAAATTTTAGCAGGTTAAATCCTGCCGGAGTTGAATTTAGCCAAATCGAGTTTTTCCCTGTTAGGGTTGAATTTTGTTGGTTGGGTTTATTGGGACCGTTTGTAGTACTAAGTGTCAAACAAAATAAAATCCATAGGACATTGGATTCAGTCATGTGAAAATTTAACGTTCGATGTTTACTTTTAAGATTGAAGATGATGTTGTCTTTGAAATATTGCCTTCTTAGTGCTTAAAGGGAAGTGAAGTCTAACATCATTACTGAGTTCCACTCCATAAAAATGAACATGGCGCAGTAAGATGATAAAGAGTCTTTTGATCAAACACCTAAATTTTTTAATTAAGGTCCAATGGATGATAAAATCTCCAAAAGTTGTTACGCTAGGTGAATAATGCTTCCACAAATTAATCTACAGCCCAAATTAGGTTTTAAAGTTTATCGATTTCAATTGACATGCAAAATACGTAACCCATTTCTAACAGAATTAGACTCATCTAATACTGACAGTTAGATTTCCCTAAAAATATTGAACTTCATACTGTCAAGTGAATTTTATTCACTTGGGTTTGTTTTGGGTTGCTGTTCTCAGCTTATATTGAAAATTCTTCAAATGTCTTAATGCTGTGTTAAAGGACTGACTTTAAAAATTCCCTAAAATAAAATAACATTTTTTAATCAACCTTAATGCTACAAAACCGTCAAGGTTCCTTCTCATCTGCACATTATTTTATGGTATTATTCAGGGGCGTATCCGAGATTTTTTTTTTTCGGGGGTGGGAGTATTGTAGGGTGGGGTATTTTTCAGGGGGGATATGAAAAAACTTTAAAAAACACATCGAAATTTGCATTTATATGCATTTTTGAGAATCGAACAAAATTTCTTTGGGAGGAGGGGTTCAAGCTCCGTGCCCCCACACCTGGAAATGGCCTTGGTGTTACTTGATTTGAAGACTATGAGGGACAGGGAGAGAGAAAGACAAAGAGGAAAAAAACCAATAAGAGACATCAGAAATGAACTAATATGTTCCAATGCTTCGATTTCGGAACTAGCAAATTTTTTCAAAACAATAAACTTCGGTTAGAAGTTTAAAGAATTGAAAAAAAGCAAAAGATGGCAACTAAAAATTTTCCACTCAAACAAAAACATATTGCTCGCAGCGAACAACGAAGATTAATAGTATCAAAAGTAGTAAAAACAAAAGGATACACATTTAAACGTGGATTTAGAATAAATTATAGCGTCAGATAACATAATAATTGTCCAATTTAAATTTCCGTCGATCACAGCTGCGGTAGATAAAGCCAGTATGAAGGTCAAGGCTCTTAAATCTTCTGAATTTCAATTGTATTGGTGAATAGAGCTGCAGCAGCATTCCCCTATCAAAATGTCTTTTTTGGTTTAGGCTATGTTTTATTAGCCTGGAATAAATGTAGAAACTTATATACCTTTCTAACTTTCATTGAAAAGGAATGTATGGGAAACTATAGAAGCCCCACACGGCGTTAAAAATGCCGCTTGTCTGATTAGCTCTTTTGAGATAATTAATGAAATTTAACCCATCAGGGATTCGTTTAAACTCCATTAAAATATCTAAAAAAAAAATAATTTACAATCTCCCACATCTGGTTTAGACTTGATCCATTAGAACGCTAGCAATTAGTGGATGGATTCTTGATTGCTCGCCTTCTATATCGAGAGCTGTAATTTTGATTCAACATCGAGTTCACTTAGCGCGTGGCTGGCTTAGAAATTTTCCAGACGCCAGTTAAGAAATGCCGAGATGCTAGGGTTGATATGCAACCGTAATAGCAGAGTAATTTTAGATAACAACGGAATAGCCGGTATAATTGTAGATAAAGTTGATTTAGCGAATGAAGCTTTTCTACGAGTACCCATCTGGAAATTAGATTAAATTGCCTTCTAAGTATCACATTCAAACGAAACGATAAAATGAAGATGAAAAGTTGACTTGGAGAAAAAATGATGTAATAATTGTCAGACATTTTCAATGGTTTGGGTTAATAACTGTACTATATAAACTGAAGCTCTTATTATATAGATGCATTAACATTATATGGACGCTTTTAGCTTTGTGTTTTGAATCTTGTTTCTTTTCCCAGAGTCTGTTTAAAGAAAAAAAAAAAAAAACATAAACGGATTGTCTATTGTTTCCAGGTATTGTAGAAAGAAAACCGACAGAAAGACAAGAGAACAGGAACAACCTTTAAAGCATGTCTTAGAAATCTAATAGAAAAATTAGGATTGTAAGATTCTGCGTATTATATAGATATTAAGAAGGAAAGATGACAGAAAAATGGGTTTATGTACCCCCAGACACTCCAAAAATTCTAGAAGCTTAAAACACGCACTGGGGTTTGCTTCCTTACCCAAGTTTAGTAAACAAAATAGAGAGAGATTCAAAATACATAGCACGTTTTAAAGGTGGACCGTAATAAATTTATCGCTCCTCTTGTTGCCCCAAGGCTGGTTTTCAATTCCACGATTGGAAGACCGCTGTTTTGGCCTGACATTAATTATAATTAGTATGAATTATTAAACCAAATTAATTTTTAGAATAATTTACTATTTTGACATGTTAGTTTGTTTTATTGACGCGGTTATTCTGAGTAATTTTTCTGCTTCTTTACATCTTGTTATGTCAGTTTATTACTGATGAAGGTGCTAAAAGTTAGGGCGTGACTCTTCACGTTCTAGTCAATCTTTTTTTAATTTTTTCCCCAAATTTAGTCATTTATTCATTAGTATCAACTTATATCCAGCGATGTTGTTTTTAAAGTACCAATGCCAAAAAAAAAAAAAAAAATGCCCCTTGGACCCACCATAGGTCTATAGGCCGTACAGGTACCGCCTATACCGTAATTTTCAACGAATTTTCTTTGGATTGTTTCGAAGTTATGAATATTTAAGTCAAGTACCCCATTTTTGTCAGTGTGGCCGCATTGAACTTTGAAAATAGATAGGCAAAACTAATTAGTTAAATTTGACAATGCTTTCCCCCTTAAAATTGAAACATTAACAGTCTGTTGTCCCCAAAGAGAACTACACTTTCAAAGGAAAGCTAAACCTTCTTAAGGTGATTGGTATCATACGTTTGTAGCTTTTGACTGTATTTTCCACCCACGTTTCATTCATTTTTTTAGTTTGCGTATCATGGAAACAACTAATAGAGGCGTTCATGACGAAATTCGAGACGATGCCTTCTTCTAAACCCATATCTCGGTTGACAAACAGCCGTCTGGGTCACTACAATTTTTCCTCCCCAAACTTGGTTTTCTGCATTAACTAATATAATCAGATGAGAAGAAATTTTCTTATTTTATAAATCCCCATGAAAACTTTTTTTTTACAAGATTTTTGATAAGGCACAACTGGAAGATTCAGCATATTTTGTGCAATATTTTCCACAAGTTCTTTCGACTAAAAAAAGTTCAGGAAGCGGTAGCATGCTCGAAATGGCATGCCCTCAGATAGGCTTTCATATACATATCGATATACAATAGTATAGAAAGCCAGCATTACTTCACCGAGATCTAATAGGCCAAGTTTTGAAATCCTTGATTGAAACTTCCCCCATTTGATGTATCCTCTGCTACCAGGCTACTCACCGGGTAGCAAAAGGCTCAAAAAACTCAAAACAAATCTTTTGAGTCTTAAGCTATAGAATATGAACCTGTTCAAACTGCAATCGGTTAAAACCTGTCCAACCGAGTTTACAGAAACTTTGACTGATGCTTGGATATATTTGGGTTAACACGTTAGTAAAGTACCGAGGACAGTAAAAATGAAATCTAATTTTTGAATAGGTTTTGTAAAAAATTACACAACCACTATATAAGTCTTAAAACAGGAACAATCACAAATTCAATTTTCAACGAAAAAGGCCTCCATATACAACCAAGTAGTTTTCGCCTTTAGCTGGCGTATAATTTGCAAAAAGACCTTGACAAAACACCAGCAAAAAATGAGCTGAAAACACATTGTATAAAACGGCTTAAGAAGGTGCGACATTGTGCAGCATGGTGCAGAGGGTACAGAGGAAAAATCAACTAAAAATAAGCTGAAAGCATATGGTATAAAACAGTGGTGGATCCAGGGAAGGGGCGAGGGGGGTGCGCGCCCCCGCCCTAGCGTAGTCTAAAGCAGTGTAATTTAGCTAATTGACTCAAGTTTGCGTTAATTAAACTTGCTCCTAACGTAAGTTTATCGGATCAACCTATTTTGCACCCCCCTCCCTAATTTTTTATCGGATTAACCTATTTTGTGCCCCCCCCCCTGAAAAAATCCTGGATCCGCCCCTGGTATAAAATGGCTTAAGAAGCTGCAACAAGGTGCAGAGCCTGCAGAAAATATCTTTCCTTTAAAGGTGTTGTTGTGAAATTGCTGTAATATTTTATTTTTTTGGACGAAAAGTATTGTCAATTTTACGGTTCAATGTGGCAACACGAATCTAAATGTGATATTGCCGTAAATACTTCAAATTCTTGAAACAACGAAAGGAGAAATCTTAGAAAATCACGGTTTCAGGCATGAATAGATCTTAGATGCGTCCGTGATGGGGACTGTATTTTTTATTTTGATGTACTTGGTACTTCAAGGGAGGAATTATCACGTGCATATAATTATTAAGCTTTTAATTATTCGAGATTTTTCTGACGTAATGTTTAATTAGAAATGTAGCCAACAATCAATATTTCATGTGAAATGAGATTTTTTTAAAAAGATTATTTTGCTAAACACCGCTCTCATACAAAAAGGTTAAAAAAGGAATTAGTCCATTGTTAAGGGGCTGCCAACTTTTTGCCATCTGATGAATATTTCATAGCACCACTTGTTTCGCACCCCGTACCTGAATCCATAGTTAAGGGGCTGCCAACTTTTTGCCTTCCAAAAATTCTAGCTGGCATATTTTTACCTTGAACAACTTTTGAATTAGTTAGGATTTTTTGAAGCAAATTATATAAATATATTTTTTTTCCAATTCTTTAAACTTTTAACCGAAGCTTCTTATTTGGAAAAAAAATGTTTAATTCCTAAATCGAAGCATCAGAACATATTAGTTCATTTCTGATGTCCCTTATTCGGATATTTTTGAGAATTTCAAAGTTAATCCTTTGACTTAGCATGGATACAATTGAAGGGTTTTCAATAAAAGCTGAGATAGCAAATCAAAACAAAGACAAATGAATTTGATTTACTTGCTAGTATGAAGTTTAACATTTTTAAGGAAATGTACGATTGTCACCATTAGGTGAGTCTAATTTTGTTAAAAATGGGTTGCGTATTTTATGTATCGATGAAATTTGATAAACCAGTAACTTGATCAAAGGGGTGTAACTGCGCAACGGGAGGCACAATTCCACCACAAGTAGCTTGAGTCTTCTGATGTACACAATTTTTGAAAGAAAGCGACCCCTACAGTAGTATGTTAACTTATACTTTGCATAAAGCTATAGCAATCTCCATGTTATTTGCTTGCGTGTATAGGAATTCCACATTCCATGGCACCTTTCCATGGCAGATTACCAGACTAATTATTTGGCAAGGTATAATGTGGTCAAGCATGTTTTGAGAGTTTGGTCGTAATAATATAACGTGGTCAAACAGGTTTTTTTCTGTTTTTGTTGTCAATTCCACAATGAATGTACGTCATGAGTTCAGTTGCACATTCTTAAAAAAAACTGGTATGATATAAAGTAGTCAAACATGTTTTGGGAGCACGCACGAAATTATGTAACTCAACATCTGTTTTTTATTCGTCCTTGAAAAACTGTATAAAATGTTCATGCACTACAATTTAATTTCCATATTATACATAGTACACTAAATTTTATTAACTTTGGAACAATGGATCCGTCAATTGTCATTGTGAGTACAGCTTACTAATTTTTTTTTTAAATTTATTTCCAGATAAAAAAAAATCCTTTCAACAGTAAATTCAAATTTCAGGGGGACTTAGCTCCCCTCCCCTCCAACAATTCAAACCCTTAAAATATGATGTGTATATTCGTTAGAAAACGCTAAGTATGCTTTTTTCTATTATGTAAAAAAAAAACACCCTCCTCCATTGTTTTGTTAGGAGCATAGTTCTGTACTTTTACATATTTCGTTCAAAAAATGCACCTTTTTCCCAATTGTCAAAAATCTCTTTTCCAGTCTAAAAACCGCATGTGTTTATAATTACAGAGAGTCCCTTTTGAAGTCAGAGTTTAAACGTGTCTTATCTGAGTTATGAAAACAAAAGGTTGATGATTAAGACATGGATTTGTCTAATTCTCGTTAGAAAACCAAATCGTATTCAAATATTTTCTTGGGGAGAAAATTTTAAGTTTTGTATTAATTTGGATTTTAGCCTACATTTAACAAACTTAGTCTTAGTTAGGTGAAAGTATGCATAAATATCTTAATTTATAGTCTAATTGCATGGAGACTAAAGGAACAATGAGCATTTTTTTGTGCTTTCACAAGAAAATAGCTAGTATTTAATGACCTTAGCTGTAGTTAGTTGAAAGTGTGCTTAAATATCTTCATTTTTTCTTCTGTAAAAAGGGGGATCGTCTTTCCATGCTATTTTTTTTTCTTTTTAAGGATAAGGAAGATTCCTGCAATAACTCCCCCCCCCCCCCAGAAAAGAGAGCTAAGGCTAACGGCGTTGCTCCAATGCAACAAGTGAAGATAACTGGCCCATCGGGAACCACGCGAATACAGTCAAGTCAAAAACGGCCAAAACTCAATGACACAGAAGAATTCAATTTTGAAGCTACTTTAGGGGAAGGTGGCATATCGTCTCCTGATAATTTGGATATATCGACATTAGATGATTTATTGGTTATGGTAGACAATATTCAAAATCCTCAAGAATTCCATTCTTCCCACAAGGACCAGTCGCATAAAACACTAAAGCACGTTGGGGAGACTAGCTTGAACTTGAGGAGAGATAGCGTGATCCGCTATGCCCCACGAACGGTTTCTATCGAGCTAACTGCAACTTCAATGGTAAGCGCCATTTATCAGATAGCTAAGGAGGGTTCAGTTAAAGAGGGTTCAGTTGCATGGAGGGGTTCAGAAGCTCGGGATTCAGTTAAAGAATACCTCCTCGATAAATATTTTTTTTT